>NW_023045742.1:0-11626 GCF_011762505.2 Arvicanthis niloticus | reverse complement strand
TCATATGAAGCAAGTGCTCTATCAATGAACTATAGCCCCAGGCAATAGTAAAATACCACCATGCCACTATACACACTATATACACAAACATATGTAAAGTTAACACTGATAAGTATCACGTTGTTTGAAAACTTACAAACATATACACAATTAACATACAGATAAAATTTCATCAGATACAGAATCTGGATCTGTAGACAAAGAACTACCTTTACCTACTTCACAAATGCAGGAAGGATTTTCTGCTACTTGCTTAGCATTTCCTCACATCTTCCCCAGATATCTGGGGCCCTCATCTTTATCGACTTTCACACTGCTGATCCAACTCATACGTGTCTATGTGCTGCTATTATTCCTCAAGGGAAGAAAAAGTCTGCCATTCAGGATTATAATTAGCTAATCTGATGAAGGCAGCTCTGTTAATGACCACTTAACAAGCAGCCTTCCCTGCAACATGTTCTGCACTTAAAGCCATGTGGTTAAAAAAGGACAGCACTGCCAAGTCAAAGGTACAAACTCCAACATCATTACATCACCCAGTCCTACCTAAGGGTTAATTATCTATCCTAAGCATTCGCCCAGCGTTCTGCTCTTCTCTACAGAATTCCCAGTAAGCATCTACAGACCTAGAAGAAAAGCAAGGCTAGGTGAAATTTAAATTACTGACTAAAAGGAAAGGCTAGAGTTGAAAAAGGCACAGGTGTGGAAGTCTCACATTACATAATAAGTATGTAAGTATGTAAGCTGTGTGCTAACTGGACAACCACTGTGATCGTTCCAACAAAGTAAAATATGTCCTCCTACACAGGTATCAAGCATTATATATTTTGTCCCTTGAGCCTATTTGTTAAAAGGAAAACTTTTGATTAGTGCCAAGATTTCATTTGTTAGAACAGTCTGACTTAATAAGCAATCAAGGAACCAAAACGCAGTGCAGGTTTGTTTCATGTAGTAGTAGTATATATAAGGTAAATGATCATGGCGCTCAGACAGTAGTAGTACTAGGTGAATGAGCACTATGTCCCAGGGAAACCACCTCATTAGTCATTCAAGGACCTATGTTGATAAAGCCATGCTTTGAAACTTTATCTTTATCCCAACTAGGCAGAGGGGGACTTTCTGGGGGGCAGGTATAAAATGACAGACATTACTTTTCTTTGGACTTCAGAGTAGGGATGGTCACACAGCCATAACTAGCTGCATGGGAAACAACTACATGGAGTTTTCTACAAAGCATACCACACCTGTGAATCTAACTCCTTGAATGATTTTCTATTACAAATCAATAAAGGAGTGAGATAAAATGTAGCCTTATGTCACAAGCATGTTTAGTGTTTATCCTTCCCACTAGTTTCATTCACTTTTAAAAAAATCACCTTTGACAACTTCTATTGATCTGAAAGAACATTTATATTATTATAAAATTAGCAAAATGCATTATTGTTCGTTTGTATCATAATAAATATTACTTTAAAATTTAAGTTTTGGAGGGATAAAAATATTCATTTCTAGGGCTACATAAAATTCTAACAATATACTAAAGCTAATATTAAGATGTAGCTTTTACTTTCATTTATTTATGTATCTATAATTTGCAGCTTTGGATCAAACCCAGGGCCTTGCCCACACTAGGTAAGTTCTCTACAACCAAGAAACATCCCCAAATTTAACCCAAATCTTTAACTTAAATGCATATCTATAAACCCCATACTAATAAGTAGTAACATATTAAATTTCTATACTATGCAAAATCCAGCTCAAATTCTGTCTACAGTAAAAAAGTACTTTGATACTGTGGTAGTTTAAATATGCTTGGTCCAGGGAGTGGCATTATTAGAAGGTCTGGTCTTGTTGGAGGAAGTGTGCCACCAGGGTTGGTTGGACCCTCCTCCTAGCTGCCTGAAGACAGTCTGCTCCTAGCTTCCATTGGATGAAGATATAGAACTCTCAGCTCCTCCAGCAACCATGCCTGTGTGGAGGCTGCTGTGCTTCCTGCCATGATGATAATGGACTGAATCTCAAAAAGAACCTGTAAGCCAGCCCCAATTAAATTTTTTCCTTTATAAGAGTTGCCTTGGTCATGGTATTTCTTCACAGCAATGGAAACCCTAACTAAAAAAAAAAAAAAAGAAGTATACATAAACAGTTTTTAAAATCATTTCTCAGTTTTATAATGAATCAGGATTGAGTAGGGGGAGGAGGAAGAGAATGAATTTAAGTTGATTAAAACTAGCTTTACATGCTGATTCATTTAATCCCCCAGAGTGATACAATAAAACAGAAATGATTCTAAGTTTAACAAACTGGAGGATACAGGGCTAAAAAGGCTAAGGACCAAGTGAAAGAACAAGCTCTGAACACAAACAGGCATTGACAACTTATTACTAGTGAATGGCTTCCCTCAAGCTGGAACTACTATTGGCCAGAATACAGAACACAACTACTCCTCTGTCTTGTTCACACAGCTGAGCAAGGGAAGGATGTCTTCTATTGTTAGCTTCCCACCTTGCAGTCCACTCTACACAAAACTATGTGCAAAAGTTACTATATGATAAGGATATGACCAATCTCAAAAGAAACAACCTGAGGTTTGGGCTTCCAGGATTTCTCAGAAAAACAGTCTCACTGGGTCACTCATGCATATGCACAGTATATGTAATTCAAGGCAATCTGTTCTTTAATGCCAGCAGATGTCCAACGAGTATCAGAAAACTTTGTCAGGGAAGAAAGAAGACCAAACAAATAATAAATGCCAACTCCAGAAACAAAATCCTTATGGAAAATGGACAGTTTTGGAAACCAGCTCAGTATTATTAAACAACAGAATTAGTCAAAAAAAAATATGATCTGTATGGTGTCAAAAAAGAACAATTCTGAAACAAAATTTGGAATTTGAAAAAGAAAATGAAGCCACAAATTTAAAACTCAATGGAAGGATTGGAAGATAAGGGTTAAACAAAATCTCCCAAGATCAAAACCACAAATAAATGAAAATAAGAGAAAAAATAGAAAAAGTCTAACAGATCATGAACCAGAAAATGTCTGACCTCATTTCTGTAATATTATGCAGTGCAGAAAATGGAGAATAATGTCTGCCATCAGAGTGCCAAGATAACCCCTAAAATTGCAAAGTGAAGCAAAGCTACTGTGTCGTCACTGAGGATTTACAATAAATAATAACTGCAGAAGAAATTAAGCAAAGAATAAAACTGTCTCCTTTTTATGTTTTTCTTTTTGAGACAGCGTGTCTCTATGTAACAGCCCTGGCTGTCCGGGAACTCCCTCTGTAGACCAGGCTGGCCTCAAACTCAGAGATCCACTTGCCTCTGCCTCCCAAGTGCAATCTTCTACAGGAAAAATAACTACAATATGCCTGTACTCTCCTTCCCATAGATAGGCCTAGCAGTGACATCATTTGCCATCCAAATCACAGGACTAGGATGTAACTCAGTGGGGGAAAACTTGTATAGAATAGACATAGCACAAAGGTGATCCTCCACACCACAAAATACTAAAAGTAAATATAGACAGCAGCTTTAAACATCTTTGCAATTGAGGACATAGCTCAGTGGGAGAGATATTAGAGTATATGAGGCTCTGAGTTCTATCTCTACCACCATAAAGAAAAAAACATAAAATAATATAAGCACTCAAAATTGTTACCCTAGTCCTCAGGGTATTCTAGTTTGATTTCTGTTACTGTGATAATAAAACAAAATGAGAAAAAAAAAACCTTGAGGGTTTATTTCATCTTACAGGGATTAGTGCTGTATAAAGAGAAGTCAGACCAGGAACCTGGAGGTAGTGTGAATTAAGGCAGAGGCCATGGAGGAGTGCTGCCTACTGGCTTGCTCCCCACAGCTGGCTCAGCCCACTTTCTCACACAAGCCCTGGGATTACCTGCCCTGTGGTGGCACTGCCTACAGTGGGCTAGGGCCCTCCCAACAAATAACCAATCAGGATAATATACCACAGGCTTACCTCCATGTCATTCTGATAGAAGCATTTTCACAACAGGGGTTACCTCTTCTCAGAGGACCCTAGTTTGTGTCAAGTTGGCAAAAACTAGCCAGCACACAGAAACATTTACCAATATCTGGGGGTCTGTTTGGCTGTCACCAGCTGTCACTGAGGGGGGATTTAGCCTAAGTGGCTAGAGACTCTGCTGAGGCATCCTAACCTTGCACAAATAGCCTCATGATGAAAAATCATTTGTCCCCAAATATCAATAATGTCCAATTTGAAAGAAATATTCTTATAGCTAAAATTATGGTATAGGATCCATTGGGAATGGAAAGAAAGACAAGAAATATGCCCAAGGAGTTGGGAGAGGAAAGATTAACAGAAGAGTTTTGCAGAGGTAAAACTAAATCCTAGTCTATAGTGCAAAGAAAAAGTAACAAAAACCAGAGTAACATTTATAAAAATTATAAGGATAAAAATCCATGTGCCAAAAGAAATAAATGAAAAAGTTTCAGTAGTTGGTACTGTACCTCATGGGGTGGTCATGAAGAACCTACACTAGAGACCTTGAATACAAAAGGCCCACCTCCAGCACCTGGTAATTTAGAGTAGATAAGAACAACCATTTGATTACTTAAACTTTAATATGAAAGAGCCATTTCCATAAACATAAAAACAAAGCTGAGATGGGGTATGTTTTTCCCTCTCCCTCTCCCAGCACTTAAGAGGCAAGGAAGAAGGATTGTGGCGTTTCAAGCCAACCTGGGCCACATACTTAGTTTTGCACCACCTTGGATGGTAGAGATCAAACCCAGAGTATCATACCTGTGAACAAGCACTCTACTACTGACTCTTAATTGTTTAGGGCCCATCTCCTAATTTTTTAGGGCCTCACTGAGTAGCCAAGGCTAGAGCAGAACTTGCCACACTCCAACTCCAGCCTCCCTAGTACTGGGATTGTCTATGTTCACCACTATCTGGCCTTGGTTTTTAAGTGATACACTATCATCCTTCCACTAATACACATTTCCCCAAGAAGTCTAAATAGAACTTCCTTGAATTCAATACTGGCTTTGTTTGTATATTGTTTGTTTCTTTGAACTAAAGGCAAATGCTGTATCAACTGAAACACATCATTCTAGACAACTGCTCTATCAACTGAACCACATGCCAACCAAGTATTTTAATGGATTTATTTGTATTACTTTTAATTATGTGTATATAGGGGGGGTTGTGTGCACATGTGAGAGCAAGCACATATGGACTCCAGAAAAGAACATGGGGCCCCTGGAACTAGAGTTAGAGGCAATTTGAGTTGCCTCATATGCTAAGAACTGGGAACTCAAAAGCTGAACCATGCAACCTGATGGTAAGACCCTATGATACATATGTCACCAGAGACATAAGCTGGTGCCTAACTAGAAGCTTCATTTCTACTAATTAGTGTTCATGGTACTGAAATATACTTTGAAGAGAATTAGCAATATCCCCCAGCTACACACCCTGTGACCTACAACAGAGACCTGCCTACAAGATAAATTGGTACAATAGAGACACATATAAGAGTAACCAATCACCTTTCTGGTAGAATGTAAGACTACTCCATGAGCTAGAACTCATACCTAACACTGGTTAAGTGGCTAAGAACCTAAGACTAGGTCATGGTCCTAGGGTGAAACCTAATACTATTATTCTGCTAAAGGAACACAGCAATAAAATGACTCCTGATAGCATACTGCTACTCCTATAGATGAGTGCCTTGCTGGCCTCTCATCAGAGAAGCATCTTCTTATATTAGATAGGAACTAACAGAAACCCACAACTGGATAATGGGCAGACTTTGAAGCCATCAGTCCTAAATGAGATAGATTCATTAAATTCCTAACCTCAAGGCTCTGTGATCTATGTATAAGAGGAAGCAGAAAGATAGTGAGAGCCAGAGGTGATGACAACTCCAGGGAAACAGTGTCTTCCAGATTGTAACAGGACACACACACACACACACACACACACACACACACACAGCACAGAGCTGGGGGAGGAGGGGGAGGGAGAGGGAGAGGCTGAGGGACAGAGGGAGAGACAGACAGACAGACAGACAGTGGGAGTTTTGACACCAGATTATAAGTGAGGACATGAGTGTTCCAAGGTGTGGTTGAAGAGAAGGTTTTTATTGTAGATGCGAGGAAGAGAACATCTAGAGGCATCTAGAAGACTCCAGAGCAGAGGGGAAAAGTAGTAAAGCAAACATGGCTGTAGGGGTAGGGAGAGCAAAGGAGGAGGCCAAGGGGATGCATGACCCAAATGCCAGGATTATAGAGCAATGAGAAGCCTGTGAGCTAAAAAAAAGTTTAAGGTAAGGTGAGAAGAGCCAGGATGCTCTGTAACTGGTATTTGTGGTGCTGAGAGCTGGAAGCCAGTGTGCCCTTTGGTATGCTAATAGGCATCACATAGCCATATCTAGGTTTCTTCTGGGCCTGAAGAGAAACATCTCACAGAGCCTGTGGCAAAGCACACAAGGCCTGCACAAGTCCTACCCAGTACTGAGACCCTGAGTGGTAAAAGGACACAATCTTCCACCCCTACCAAGAAGCTAGCTACAACTGATACAACTGGCAAAAGGAAAAAAAAAACCTGGTTCTCATCCAAAGGAGGTCTCAGTAGATATATTAACCAACATGTCGGGAAGGGGAAGGTCTCAAATCCAGGAGTGGTTGGCCAACACAAAACAAACTCAATTGTATTTTTATAGATTTTTTGTCTCATTTTGTTTTGTTTAGACATTTCTTTGTCTTATTAGTATTTTGCTTGTTTATTTTGATTTCTGTTTTTTGGGGGTTTTTTTTTTTTTTTGGTTTGTATGTTGGGTTTTTGTTTTGTTTTCATTTAAGAGAGAAAACATAAAGGTGGGTGGGTAGAGGGGTGGGAAGGAACTGAGAGGAGTTGGAGATTGGGAGGAGTAAACATAATCAAATATACTATATGAAAAACATTTTTCAGTATAAAAAAGAAAGCTGAGTCATATCTTCAGGCACTACCAACTCCCCTCACTCCTCATCCAGATGTATGTTGTAAAGTCCTACTAGAAATCTTTCAGAATCCTGTGGGTTCAAATTCTCAGCACACACATATGAAAAGAGCCTAACTTTCCAAATCCTGTACAATTTCTCCTATAAGGCTTGGCCCCATACCTTTCTAGTGTCTGAAAGTAAAAGATAGCCTGAATAAAAAGTTCATTCATTCATTATACCTTGAAATTATCTCGTTGAATGTTTCCGCCTTGCTTGGCATGCAAAGAAAAGCTCCACAGATCCCAGGACTTTCCAACTTTGCTTCTAAGAGTTTGGCCATAAATCCAAGCCTATTTGCATGCTGACACAAAACAACTTCTGCAAGGAGATAATTCCAAAAAGCATTTTAAAAGTCCTCCTAAGTAAAGAACCATGAAATATACAAGTGCTAAAAAAAAAAAAAAAATCTCATTATGTCCAAGTGAAAACTACTATTTATTATTCGACATGTACCTCTTAGGCAAACTAGCTTTCTACCTTTATTATTTTCCCAAGAGATAATGTTAGGGGCATGTTTAGCAATACTCCTACCTCAGCCAGGAAGACCAAATTCAGCACAACACCGAAGAGCGGGGCATAGCTCAGGTTTATAGGAGTTTTTTTTGTAATGGTGGAAGCCTCTGGATTTATAGGTGTGAGTCACAAACTCTAGTGCCTCCCATGGGGAGAATCCTCCATGACTTGAACCTGAAAGCCTCCAGCTTTAAGGCCTTGGACTACATCTTTAGGCACTGTGCCTGGCTCCCCACCCCCCTGTGCCTAAAACATCTCTGAAGGAACAAGGATTAGAATTCCACAAGGCCAACTTAATTTGCAAGCTGGAAGGGGTAATAAAGATATATTTGAAAGCCAGTTGGCAAGGCAAGTCTCCCAAGTGAAAAGGCCTTTCAGCACAGGAAAGAAAACTTACCTAGTGTTTTTTAACCAGACTATGAATTTCACTACAAATATACTTTAGAATTACACTCATCCTAATAACTCCAAATCCTGCTGTGACTGCCATTGCATAGAGACAGGGTTTTACAATTCTGAGGACTTATATGACCTTAGCACCCTAGTGTGAGGAGGTGGGTGTGAGAGGTGGAGAGGAGACAAACACTAACACAGTATTAGTTTGGCCTGCTGTGAACTGTGTGGCATGCAGAAGTGAACCAAGATCCAGACAAAAGTTCACATTTATCTTTCCACTGCTAAATTCAGTGATTCTCACTTTCAAAACTTCAACTAGAACTTCATGCCCTTAGAAAGCTCTGGGCCCACTCCCAGCAACCCCAGCCACCACCAGCACCACCAAAACAAGCAAGCAAGCAAACAAACAAACAAACAAAAACCCCAAACAAAAATCCTTTAAACATAGTAGCACACACTTAAAATCTCAGCACTCAGGGACTTAAGTAATTTGACAGATTTCCAGACCAGCTTGGTGAGACCCTGTCTCAAAATCAAATATAGGGGCTAGGGATGAAGCTCATATGGTAAAGTACTTCACTGTCTCTCAAAATCTCTAGCACCATGCCTCATAGCTGTGGAGGCATATAACTGTAAAAGACCTAGATGGAGGACAAGAAGATTAAGTCATCCTTCTCTGTATATCATGTTTTGAGGCCCACCTGGGCTCTATGAAGACTCTGTCTCAAGAATAAACAAGTCTGGGAAGATGACTCAGTGATCAAGAATACCAACTGCTCTCGAAAAGAATTCAGGTTCAGTTCCTAGTACTCACACGGCAGCTCACAACATTCTGTAATTCTTTATCCAACCTATCTTCTGGGCCTCTGTGGACACTGTACTCTGTGCACTTACATGCAGGCAAAACACTTACATAAATAAAATAAAAATAAAACTTTTAAAAAACACAAACAAAAGGGTACAAGGAACAACCACTGGGTTACTGTTCTAACATCTCTGGTCTCAGGCCACCATGACCTTAACTCTACACAGCCTCTAAACTCCTTTTTCAATCACTAAAGGTATTATTGTTACACAGTAGGCCTCACACACATACCCATCACCAACTGCTTGTCCTTGTCTATGAAACACTTCCAAGTATCTTATACCACTGTAGCGCACATACACAAATACGCAAGAGTGTTTTATTTCCAAAGGCAATTTGAAAACTGGGTTTTCAAATGAGCTTGTCAGGAAGGCCAAGCTAGCCTAGGCACTGATGAATGTGTTCTTAGCAATTTCTGGCATTCTTAAGGGGGGAAGGGGCTTTAATAAATGATGAATAGCCAGGGCCAGGGCTTCATTCCTTCTTCCTTGATAAACATTCCTGAGGTTGCAGGGGGCCTCCTGATACCCAGCTGGCAGATGCAACTCTCCAGTGGGTGACATCATAGAAATGAGCTTGGTCTCCTCCCCCACTGAAATTCTCAGTGGTAAACTGATAGAGAAAGGAACAAGTAACACCAGCAAGACTTGCCTAGGAATGTCACCCAGTGGTAGAGCACTTGCAAAGCCCTGTTTCCATAATATAGGGGGGGGGAGAAAGGCAGGGGATGGGGTGGAGATGGGGGGTAGGAGGGAACAACAACAACCCAGTGGCTCACCTATTTACAAATCCCTGTCAGCTAAATAGAAAATTAACTGTGTAATATTCCGGTGCCCTGAGAATTTCTGAACACACGAATACTCTCAAAGAATATTACCAAGTCATGACACCTCTTAGATCCTGTTTTTCCTGAAATATCAGCATGAAAAAAATGAAGTTTAATGTGTTTTCATTTTTTTGTGGAGGACAGACACACATTTTGCTTGTTTGTTTGCTAGTGGTAATAAAATTTTTAAGCTGCAATGTTATAAATGTACATAGAAGTTATGACTCCTAACACCATCTTTCGGCAGATGTAGAGTTTCAAGCATGCATCTGAAATTCTATAAAGGCTCCTAACACCATCTTTCAGCAGATGTAGAGTTTCAAGCATGCATCTGAAATTCTACAAACGCTACTACGTTTCAGGGAACCTTAATACCCTTTAACTTCAAACCAGATCCTGAGAAAAATCAGATCTTCCCCAGCATCTACTTTGATTGCCCATAAAGCACACAGTTCTGGGGAGTCTCTGCTCTCTATTTCCTTTCTCTGACTACAAAAATGCAGATGAAGCAAGTACTTGTTTGCATTTTACTGTGTAAATAAGCCTTTTCTCAAAGCCAAGAGCTCATCTCAAAAAGAAAAACAGACCTACATGAAAACACTGGAAATGCCAAGAGCTTTCAAACACACCACCAAAAGGACACTATTTAAAAAAAAAAAAGTCCAAAGTCTTTAAAAGAAAAGGTGACACACCAGGAGGAGCTAACAAATGATTCCTAACTGTAGATTGGGGGCATGTGGCAATGTCTGGAAACGTTCAGATTGTCATACCTGGAGACATGTGCCAATGGCCTTCAGTAGGTAGAAGCCTAAGAAGCAGCTCAATGAACTACAGTACACAGAAGAGACCCCACAACAGAATACCAATGGAAAAATTGTCAACCCTACAGATGGCATCAAGTTACTCAGTATAAATAACACAGCAAGAGAGTTCAGTCACAAGCAGCTAACATCTGCTGGACAGGAAGCAAGACAGATATTCACAATGAGAGTCTGATTTTCAAGGTCCTGCCTAGGACTTGCCATGTCTGTGACCTCAGAGTCCACCATTTTACCCTCACTTGGCCATAGCTGTTATCCACAAACTGGGCCAATGAGACTTCTCCAGTTAAAAACCAGGACTAAATCAGCCTGATTTTTAACCATCTCTTCTAGTTCTGTTTGTCCTGTGATGATTAAGATCATACTCAGTATCTTGTGTAGGCTAGGCAAGCACTCCAACTAGCTACACACCTATCTCCAGCTGTCCTAGTTCTAAGATACTTGCTCATAAGAAATCTTCAACTGATAGTCAACATTATTATCAAAAGAATGTGTCCTCTTAAATTAGATCAACCTACTCCAAAATCAGTATCAGCTAAACAGAAAATTATTAATAAACAGAATTAAAATTAAATGAATATATAATATAATATAAAATAATATAGTGCTAATTAACAGAAAATTAAACAGAAAACTCTTGTGGTATAGCAAGGATCCAACATATAACTATTGCATAGATTTTTTTAAATGGAAAAAGAACTATCAGAAAGATATATTTAATAAGCTTCAATAACATTTCAGTAGCTACTAGAAAAGGAAAAATCTATATTAAAGTAAATTCCAGGTGAAGAACAATTTACCACGAGTATCTACAGAACAGTCTATTTCTAATTTTTAATTGGCTGTAAACAGACATGTTTCCTTCATCATTGTTTTGAGATTTTATTTCACATGTATAAATGTTTGTCTGAATGTATATCCACATAACACATGCAGACATTGCCTATGGAGGCCAGAAGGAAGGTGTCAGACCCCCCTAGGACTAGGAGCTGCAGAAGTTGTAAGCCACCATGTGAAATGGAAAAAGCACCAATGTTCTTAACCACTGAGCCATCTCTCTACCCAGCCCTTCACCATTTTTAAATAATATGGCAAACAATTACCAGATCTCATGCTGTAAGCAAGCACCACTGATAATCTTTTTGTTTTACTGTATGTATGTGTACCATGG
>NW_023045741.1:0-11652 GCF_011762505.2 Arvicanthis niloticus | reverse complement strand
GTGGGGTCTTTTCCTACCAGCTATCACTTAAGCTCTTGACAGAAAGGAAGAACACATTTTCCCCTGAGTGCTACATGGTGTTTGGTGAATGCCTCAGGTGTGGTGGCAGTGGTGTGGAGTGTTAGAGGAGAGAGATTGTGAGAGAGCTAAAATTAGCTCATAATGGTTGCCTGGTTTCCTGGTCAGTTGCCTAGAGATGCTTACTTAGTAGGTGCTTAGAACTGGGGGCCTGAGGCCAGAGCTTGGCTTCCAAGTGGGCAGGTTGGAATCTAATATTCATTTCTTTCTTTTGACATGTCCTTGTTCTCAGCTCAGCATGTTATATAGCCTGAAGGTCAGATTTTGAATGTGGGTGGACAGCCACTATGGGGCTATGAAGTGGAAAGATGACTGGATGACTTTGAGGAGCAGTATCTACCAGAACTCAAATTGAGAGGTAGTTGAGATACCAACCTGTGTGCCCGGGTGTGTAGACCAAATTTTTCAGGGGGATGGGAGGTCCTCTTTTTGGTTGGAAACTGAAGGCCTCAGGAACACATAGAGCAGCTACCGATTTCTCTGGCTCCAGTGCAGTGCCTCCTGCAGCTAAGTGGATAGCCTGTGTTGGGACTAATTCCAATTGAGAAGGTTAGTCACCCACCCCAAACCCCTGTGCCCTCTGTTAACATTTCCCTGTTCCCTGAGCCCTGATTCTACCAGCTGGCTGCACTATGAGCTGAGGATCATCCTGGGAGATCTTTTTGTCTGGGTTCCATTACCTTGCAACTTGTTAGAGTATAAAAATGGACTGTGGAGTCTGCCACTTTAAAAAAGTGTACTGGCTTGAGCTTAGGGAACATTTGTGTTGGAAAAGTCAGGCAGTCTCAAGATGGATCAATCTCTGGGCCTGGCCCAGTCCCAATGTTCTGGATGGGCACTTAGTGGGTGGGATCAGTTCCTGGTCCTCATTTCCACACCTTTGTTTCTGATGCTCGGATCTTAGGGTCCTGGTTAGAATGAGCTTTAGGTAGGGCTCTCACAGGATCCTATGCAAGTTCAAGCTTAAACTTCTTATTGCTGTACTCTCTCCTGCTGCACCCTTCAGTTCCTGGCAGATATCCTGCAGTTAAGAAGCACCTGTGATGGGGGACTCTTCCTTCTCCACCATGCACAACCTCCTCTTCCCCTGAAACTTATGGACCAAAATCCTTATTTTTTAACCTTATAGTCAGGAGAATGCATGCACACACAAAAGTGCAGGAGCATTCTCTCTTGCAAGATCACATATATGTGCCCGTGAACTTAGTGGTAGACATGCTTATTGCCAGTCTATTCTGGCTGTACAGGCTGAACTAGGGCCTCCTGTCCACTTTTAAGTCCAGAGGAGACCTGTGGATGAGCAAGGTTCAGCTGACCAGAGAGGAGGGCCTGCAACATCAGGTTTGGGTGTCCTGAGTAGGGAAGCACAGCCTCCCAGGCCTGTTCACCATGAAGCTCTGACTTATGCTCTCTACAGTACAATGGACCTCTGGAGACTGTCAGTGCTCAAAAAAAGAAGGCTTTCTGGTTGTTACTGAAAATCATTTCACAAATGACAATGGAACTTATCATCTGGTAAACAGAAAGGTAATTCTGCCCTAGGAAATGGAACTGGAAGTGTATGTATTGGTGACACAAAAGGAGATATTTTAGAGGTGTGTAAGTTGGTAGGTAGGTAAGTAGATAGGTAGGTAAGAAGTCAGGTAGATATATAGATAAGTAGGTATAAAAAATAAATGATGAGTTAGAATAATGGAGAAATGACAGATATATAGATAAATAGATAGACAGACAGACAGACAGACAGACAGACAGACAGAGAGACAGACAGACAGTCAGACAGACATTTACATATATAGCAAGCTAGTTGTTAACAGGCTGTGGGAGTGAGCAACTTGCAGAGAAAGTTTGATGGCACCTTGAGATTTTTTACGAGGCTGCCTAAGGAACCTTGGTGTGAATTGGTGTAGGAGGAATTGGTGAGTGGAGGGGATATGCTGCAGAGATCCTGGTGGGACATGAGATAAATGCTCATTGTGCTTTGTGTCTACGTGCCTGTCACCTTGGGTCCACTTGAATCCCCTCAGAGACCTCTGAGTTGCATGCATGCCTAACTTTTGATCAGGTAGATAGTTGAGTGTGTGCTCGGATACAGAAAGAACTTTCATGGTTAGAGTGACTTGGGGACTTTAGAGGCAGGAAGAAGATAGAAGTGTCTCAATGTCTCACAGTGTGCTCAATGGCAGTTCGTGAATGGCTGGGGTGTGATGGATGTGGGGTGGAGGGTTTGAGAGAGGAGAGAGATTCTGAGGGAGCTTAAATTAGCTCATAATGGTAGCCAGGTATCCTCGTCAGTTGCCCTGAGATGCTTATTTTGTAGGTGCTTAGAATTGGAGGCCAGAGGCCAGAGCTTGGTTTTCAAAAAGGCATGTCGAGATGAAATATTCACTTCTTGTTTATGTATGTCCTTGCACTCTGGTCATCATGCTAGCTGGAATGCAGGTGAGATTGTGGAAGTGTGCAGCAAGATCCTGTGGGCATTTGTGGTCAACAGAAGTGTTTATGACTTTGTGATGCAGCATCTACCAGAACTCATTGATGGATAACTGAGATTCCAACCTATGTGACTGGGTAAGTAGACCAAGGTTTTTGTGGGGGCCATTCTTTTCATCTCCCACCACACTCTTAGAGTGGCTCAATCCATGGAAACTGGGGTCAATCCAGGGAAACTAAAGGCCCCATGGATGCACAGAGCAGCTCACAGAGTTCCATGTGTCCAGTGATGTGCATGCTGCTGCTATGTGGGATACCAGTGTTGAGACTAATGCCAATGTAGAAGGTTGGTTCCCAAACTCCCCCTGTGGTCACTGTTCAACTTCCACTGACTCCTGAGCTCTCTGACTCCACCACACAGGTGCCTTAGCAGATGAGGATCATTCTACCAGTGCCTTCAGGGTTTTGTGCCAGGGCCTGGGAAGTGACAGATTGTGGCCAGAAACCAAAGAGTCTGCATCCACAAGAAGAGAACTGGCTGTCAGCTTTAGGTAATACCCATGTGGATGAAATCAGGTAGGTAGGTGTCTTGTATGATTCACAGCAGATACCAGGAGGAAGCTTAATAGGAATGGAGAAGCAGAAATCCATGTAAGGCTTTTCTCCTGGTGGTTGTTAGTGGGGTCTATTTCTACCAGCTATCACTTTAGCTCTTGACAGAAAGGAAGGAGAACACATTTTCCCCTGAGTGGTACATGGTGTTTGGTGAATTCATGAGGTGTGGTGGCAGTAGTGTGGAGGGTTAGAGGAGAGAGATTGTGAGGGAGCTAAAATTAGCTCATAATGGTTGTCTGGTTTCCTGGTCAGTTGACTAGAGATGCTTACTTAGTAGGTGCTTAGAACTGGGGGCCTGAGGCCAGAGCTTAGCTTCCAAGTGGGCAGGTTGGAATCTAGTATTCATTTCTTCTTTTGACATGTCCTTGTTCTCAGCTCAGCATTTTAGATAGCCTGAAGGTCAGATTTTGAATGTGGGCAATCAGCCACTATGGGGCTATGAAGTGGACAGATGTCTGGATGACTTTGAGAAGCAGCATCTACCTGAACTCAAATTGAGAGGTACTTGAGATACCAACCTGTGTGCCCGGGTGTGTAGACAAAATTATTCAGGGGGAGGAGAGGTCCTCTCTTTGGTTGGAAACTGAAGGCCTCAGGAACACATAGAGCAGCTACCGATTTCTCTGGCTCCAGTGCAGTGCCTCCTGCAGCTAAGTGGATAGCCTATGTTGGGACTAATGCCAATTGAGAAGGTTAGTCTCCCACCCCAAACCCCTGTGCCCTCTGTTAACATTTCCCTGTTCCCTGAGCCCTGATTCTACCACCTGGCTGAACTATGAGCTGAGGATCATCCTGGGAGAGCTTTTTGTCTGGGTGCCATTACCTTGCATCTTGTTAGAGTGTAAAAATGGACAGAGGAGTCTGCCTCTTCAAAAAAGCATAATGGCTTGAGCTTAGGAAACAATTGTGTTGGAAAAGTCATGCAGTCTCAGGCTGGATCAATCTCTGGGCCTGGCCCAGTCCCAGTGTTCTGGTTGGGCACTGAGTGTGCGGGCCCAGCTCCTTGTCCTCAAGTCCAGGCCTTTGTTTCTGATGCTCAGAACCTAGGGTCATGGTTAGAATGAGGTTTAGGTAGGGCACTCACAGGATCCTTTGCAAGTACAAGCTGACACCTCTTATTGATTGACTCTCTCCTGCTGCACCCTTCAGTGCCTGGCAGATATACTGCAGTTAAGAAGCACCTGTGATAGGGGACTCTCCTTCTCCACCATGCACAACCTCCTCTTCCCCTGAAACTTATGGACCAAAATCCTTATTTTTTAACCTTATAGTCAGGAGAATGCATGCACACACGAAAGTGCAGGAGCATTCTCTCTTGCAAGATCACATATATGTGCCCGTGAACATAGTGTCAGACGTGCTTGTAGCCACTCTATTCTGGCTGTACAGGCTGAACTAAGGCCTCCTGTCCACTTCTAGGTCCAGAGGAGACCTGTGGATGAGCAAGGTTCAGCTGACCAGAGTGGAGGGCCTGCAACATCAGGTTTGGGTGTCCTGACTAGGGAAGCACAGCCTCCCAGGTCTGCTCACCATGCAGCTCAAACTTATGCTCTCTACAGTGCAATGGACCTCTGGAGACTGTCAGTGCTCAAAAAAAGAAGGCTTGCTGGTTGTTACTGAAAATCATTTCACAAATGACAATGGAACTTATCATCTGGTAAACAGAAAGGTAATTCTGCCCTAGAAAATGGAACTGGAAGTGTATGTATTGGTGACACAAAAGGAGATATTAGGAGGTGTGTAAGTACATAGGTAGGTAGGTAAATAGATAGGTAGCTAGGAAGTCAGGTAGATATATAGAAATGTAGGAATAAAAAATAAATGATGAGTTAGAATAATGGAGAAATGACAGATATATACATAGACAGACAGACAGACAAACAAAGAGACAAACAGACAGTCAGACAAACATTTACATATATAGCAAGCTAGTTGTTATCAGGCTGTGGGAGTGAGCAACTTGCAGAGAAAGTTTGATGGCACCTTGAGAATTTTTATCGGGCAGCCAAAGGGACCTTTGTGTGAATTGGTCTAGGAGGAATTGGTGAGCGGAGTGGATATGCTGCAGGGATCCTGGTTGGACATGAGATAAATGCTCATTGTGCTTTGTGCCTAGGTGTCTGTCACCTTGGGTCCACTTGAATCCCTAAAGAGAGCTCTGAGTTGCATGTGTGCCTAATGTTTTATCAGGTAGATAGTTGACTGTGTGCTAGGATAAAGAAAGAAGATCCGTGGTTAGAGTGACTTGGGGACTTTAGAGGTAGGAAGAAGATCAAAGTGTCCACAGAGTGCTCCATGGCAGTTGCTGAATGGATCTGGTATGATGGAGGTGGGGTGGAGGGTTTGAGAGGAGAGAGAAATCTGAGGGAGCTTGCATTAGCTCATTATGGTTGCCAGGTATCCTCATCAGTTGCCCTGAGATGCTTATTTTGTAGGTGCTTAGAAGTGGGGGTCCGAGGCCAGAGATTGTTTTACAAGAGGGCATTTCGAGATGAAATATTCCCTTTTTGTTTAGAAATGTGTTTGTCCTCAGCTCATCGTGGTAGCTGGAATGAAAGTGAGATATTGAAAGTGGGCAGCAAGACTATCTGGGTTTTTGTGCACAATAGATGATTGGATGATTTGTGAGTCAGCATCTACCAGAACTCATTGATGGATACCTGAGATACCTACCTGTGTGACTGGGCAAGTAGAACAAGGTTTATGTGGGGGGCACTTCTTTTCATCACCCACCACACTCTGGGCTCACGCCATGGAAACTGACAACAACATGGATGCACAGAGCAGCATAACCATTGCCATGTGTCCAGTGCAGTGCCTGCTGCTGCTATGTGGGATGCCAGTGTTGAGACTAATGCCAATGGAGAAGGTTGGTTCCCAAACTCCCCCTGTGATCTCTGTTCTACATCCCCTGTCTCTTGAGATCTCTGACTCCACCACACAGGTGCCTTACCAGATGAAGATCATCTTATTAGGGCCTTCTTGGATTTGTGACTTTACCTGGGATGTGAGAGAGTGTGGCCAGAAACCATAGACTCTGCATTCACAAGAAGAGAACTGGCTGTCGGCTTTAGGAAATACCCATGTGGATGGAGTCAGGCAGGTAGGTGTCTGGTATGATTCAGAGCAGATACCTGCAGAAACCTTTATAGGAATGGAGAAGCAGAAATCCATGTATGGCTTCTCTCCTGCTGGTTGTTATTGGGATCTTTTTCTACCAGCTATCACATAAGCTCTTGACAGAAAGGAAGGGGAACACATTTTCCCCTGAGTGGTACATGGTGTTTGGTGAATGCCTGGGGTGTGCTGGCAGTGGTGTGGAGGGTTAAAGAGAGGAGAGAGATTGTGAGGGTGCTGGAATTAGCTCATAATGGTTGCCTGGGTTCCTGGTCAGTTTCATAGAGATGCTTCCTTAGTAGCTGCTTAGAACTGGGGGCCTGAGGCCAGTGCTTGGTTTCCAAGTGGGCAGGTTGAAATCTAATATTCATTTCGATTTTTGATATGTTCTTGCCCTTAGATCAGCATGTTAGATAGCCTGCAGGTCAAATTGTGAATATGGGTGGCCAGCCACTATGGGGCTCTGAGGTGGACAGGTGACTGGATGACTTTGAGGAGCAGCATCTACCCAAAGTCAAATTGAGAGGTATTTGAGATACCAACCTGTATGCCTGTGTGTGTAAACAAAATTTTTCTTGGGTTGGGCTGGGGCTTCTTTTCAGTAGGAAATTGAAGCACTCAGGAACACATAGAGCAGCTACTCATTTCTCTGGCTCCAGTGGAGTGCCTCCTGTAGCTAAATGGATAGCCAATGTTGGGACTAATGCCAATTGAGAAGGTTAGTTTCCCACCCCAAACCCCTGTGTCCTCTGTTCACATTACCCTGTTCCCTGAGCCCTGAGACTAACATCTGGCTGCCCTATGAGCTGAGGACCATCCTGGGAGAGATTTCTGTCTGTGTGCCTTTCCCTGGCATCTTGTGAGAGTGTAATCATGGGCAGAGGAGTCTGCCTCTTCAAAATAGAGAACTGGCTTGAGCTTAGGGAAACTTTGTGGGGGAAAACCAGCAAGCCTCAGTCTAGATCCATCAGTCTGCCTGGCCCAGTCCCAGTGTTCTGGCGGGGCACTGAGTGGGAGGGCCCAGCTCCTGGTCCTCAAGTCCAGGCCTTTGATTCTGATGATCAGCCCCTAGGGTCCAGGTTAGCATGAGGTTTATGTAGGGCTCTCACAGGATCCTTTGCAAGTACAGGCTGACACCTCTTGTGTCACCCTGTGGACTCTGTTCAACTTCCCTTGTGTCCTCAGCTCTCTGACTCCAACACTCTGGTTCTTTTTATCTAAGTTGGTACTATCCAAAATGGCTACCTATTTACAAGTTCTATGACAAAGTCTTGGTAACTTTCTACCAAAGCTTCTTGTTTACAAGAGCTAATAACAATCTGTTTCTGTGCTTTTCCACAGAGACCCAAGACCATGTATGTCAAGCCTATTGCTGATTTTAGTCCTATAGTTGATTTTAGGTTTTCAGTGTATAAGCAGGGCTGCCCCTGACATCTCCTACCTTCTTAAGTATAGAAGGGCAGTGGCAATTCTAATCTTGTGAAGGATTTAAAGAAAATTTAGTTAATAGAGGTGTTTGCCAGGCATGGGGAGAAGAGATTGTCTGGAGGAGCCTCACCCATCAAAGCTGAATGCTTTAGAGTGTCCTGGGTAGGAAGGGAATGTTATATCTTCTGAGCACACTGTACAAGTATGGAGCTTGCATGACTCACTTTCATGGTTTTGGCACAACCTTGGCTCTTTTGGTCCTGATGAAAATCAGGAGGGCCCTTTTGGATGGTAGGGGACATTTGAATAATTCTCTGTCAGATATGAATATTTTGAAGACTGGTTGTTTAAAAGTAGGATCTTTCAGTGTTGTTTTGCTAGAATGGAAATTTTCAGGGTCCCTTTTCATACAAGGAAAATAATTTTTTTCTTGTGGGAGAGCAGATTTGTCTTTGACCATCTTCTCTAGAGGGGGGTCTATACTAGTGACCCCTGACATATTGGGAATGGTACAGAACCCCTGGTAAAAATGGTGAATGTACTACATTAGTTTGTGTGTGTGTGCAGAAGGCACAATAATAATTTGGGTGGATTCAGGGGTTTCTCCCACATCTTGTGTATGTGCGGAACACTCAAGAACCTCATCTGGAAATGGAAAGGGTCCTTGAGCTCCTGATGTACTTGTAGAAAATTTTGTTCTTGCTTGGGGATGTGTTAGTATTGTGAGGCTCCCTTGTGGAACTGCAATTGCATTTAATCCTCTTTGGATTTTAAGAGATGATCTAAGCCCATTTTTTAATGATGAAGGACTTTGATATTCGTCCTGATCTGATGGGCAAGGTCTGAAATCACCTTGGTCAGCAAGCTCAGGTCTCAAGCTCACTTTACTGAAAGCAGATTACATAGGGAACTTTGTGGGAGTTGGAAATACCTTTGGTTGTCTTTGTGAGAAGACTTACTTATCTGCCATGGTTTGGCAGCTGTCAAATGTGTTAAACTCTCTTGGGACCAGTGGTCCGACTTAATCTATTTGAGAATTGATAAAGGAGCATCATAATTGGAAAGTGAAAGGTGTGCTGAGAAGACTGTGCTCTCACATCCTGCTTGCACCAGGAGAGCACCCTCTAATGGGAGGCCATCTGTGTTGTAGGAATGTCTGTTGGAGCCTTGTTAACTGAATAAGAAAGGCTGATTTGGAACCTTGCACCTCAGAAACTTTGGGGGCTAAACAATCACTTGGACACTGTGCTATAGAAGAACAAATGATAAAATTTGAATACAGTGTATGGAATACATGGAAAGATATGACAGATATTATTCTGTATTTTAAACATGACTTATCCTAGATAAATTTATGACAATTGTGAGTCATCCTGGATGCTGAAAGGCATCTTTAAATGACTAAAAATACCCACTACAATATAATCATTGTACAATTAATATTTTAAGTATTGTTTGGAGAATAAGAAAAAAACAATAGTCTCCATAAGGTACAGTTGATAGTTGCATTCCAAATACTCTCATCTCTGTGTGACTAAGTGCATCGATTGAGAACACAGATGCTGTTGTACTTGTGAATATACCACATATGGACTTAAACAATTTCTTTTCCTCTCACAGTTTACATGTTGAGTCTCTATATCATTTATATATTTGGGTTGCTTTTGAAAGATCCCATAATTCTCCTGAAGGCACAATAGGCTAATGGCTCATATCAGTGGTTCCATATGGGCCATTCACTTTCATTCCAATGGCACAGCTGGAACATAGTTGCACAGAATGATTTTTGAAACCCTTAGTCAAGTTGATTCTTTCAAATGTCAGGCTGTAGAGCTGTTAATACACTGAGAAAGTGTAAAATTGAGGATATATATGAAGATACCCTTTTACTAACTGAAACTTGATTTGGTTGTTACACATCCTGCCAGTGTTTTGTGCAGTTTTTTGATCTTGCTGGTTGAACAGCATTTGTTTGCTTGTTTGTTTGTTTGTGTACTTTATTTTATTTTGGGAATGATTTCTGTTTCCATTTGGCTACACACCCAATAAGCCTGGCATCATTCAGACGCACAGGGGCACTTTACTTTCATCTAATTATTTCCCTGTGCCATTACATTAGTGCTTTGCTGCATTGTATCTTTTTGGAATTTCAAAATTTTTAATTACCCACTTTCTTTTTTGGACCCAAATATATTCCAATAATTCTAATTTTAGAGGCATCTGCTCCCAGAAAATCCTTTCTTTTCCTACAATGTTGCGTAAATTCTGTTCTTGACTAATTCTTTATTCACAGTGGTTATCCCCGTACTAGTACAAGTCATAACTTCTATCTCGCCTAAATAAAATTCCTGTTGCTATTTAAAGGCTCCCAGAGACGGTGTATTCTTGTTTTCAGAACTCTCTGACAAGAAAAATGCCAGGAAGGAACCTGGGTGATCATCTACACAAGTCCAGTATAGGAAAAAAAAAGAAATCCAGGGGCTTACTAAATATCCGAACCAGACTTGGTTTAACTGACTTCCAGTCTCAGGCTTCTGCCAACCTAAATTAATAAAGTTACTAATGTGGTTGTTGACAAGGCTTGGTCTTCTCTGTCTTTCCAGTGCATCCAGTTGTTTATTCATGCAAAGGAATGAACTTGGTAATCATCAAGACAACAGTGAAAAATTCTTTTAAAAACATGCAATATAATCAAAAAACCATATGTATGTGAATATGTATATGAATAAAAGCATATGCATGAAAGTGCTGTAGTGAATCTGATTTCTTTGTAGTCCGACAAAGAAAAAGAATAACTTTGAAAAGCTTGAGGAAATAATATTAATCACTGAAGTAAATGCTACAATTATTTAGTTGTTTAAATTTTTAAATATACTATGAAAAAAAGTTATTTAATCTGAACAACTTTATAATGTTGGTATTAATGATATTATTTAGGAGATATTCACAAGTGTGGAAAATAATTCACAGAAATCTTAGCCAATCATAAGTCAAGTAATGTCATACATGTAAATATAACTCCTACCCAGTTTACCTTGATAGATTATGTGAGGAAAACGTAGTCACTATAAATGAAATTGATAAACCCATTTAGTGTTGACAATTGAATTGCCAAGTTAATTCTCAAAAGGTATATATTATCTGAATTGATACTAATAATTTTCTGTCCATTAACCCTGTTGCAAGTTCTTCATGCCTAGCAGTATTATTCTGGTATGTAAAATCAGTCTCTTCAAAGACTGTAAAAGACCAACTGGAAATTCAGATAAGCCAACCAAAATTATGATACTTACTAGCTAAGTATCTAGATAAGGACTGTGAATACATAAATAGTCAAGAACAGAATTTACCACAGATTGAAGTAAAATAATGGATTTTCTGGAAGCAGATAGATTCCTTTAAATGAAAATTATTTGCATATATTGGTATTAAAAAAAGAAAGTGAATGATTAACATTTGGAAAATACAAGGAGAAAGAATGTTGCACAGCACTAAAGGAATTGCATAGTATTGTAATTAGATAATAGAAAAGTGCTTATGTGCTTCTAAACTACACAAGGCTTATTGGCTGTGTAGCCAGAGGGAAACAGAAATTATTCACAAAATAAATCAAATAAAGCAGAGAAACAAACAAAGCCCTTTCAACCAACAAGATCAAAATTCTGCTTAAATATACTGACAAGGTGTGTGAATACCAAATCAAGTTTCTCTGTCAGTAAAATGGTATCTTCATACATATCTTCAATCTTACACATGCTCACTGTACCATCTGCTGTACAAACATAACCTTTCAAAGAATCACCTTGACTAAGGGTTTCAAAAATTATTCTGTGCAACTATGCTCCAGCTGTGTCATTGGAATGAAAGCAAATGGCCCAAGTAGAACCACCAAGATGAGCCAGTAGCCTACTGTGCCTTCAGGAGAATTATGTGCTCTTCCAAACACAATCCAAATACATAAATGTTATAAGAACTCAACAA
>NW_023045740.1:0-11722 GCF_011762505.2 Arvicanthis niloticus | reverse complement strand
TTAGACTACAGTGGGAACTGTTTCCACTGATATTTCCTGGACCCACAGCTTTGCTGCTGACGCTGCTGTCTTCATGATTCCTTATTATTTAGAGCTATAATAAGCCTTCTAGCCAGCTAATGACTTTTGCTTCATACTAAGAGGATAACTTAGTAAAATGCCTTCCTTACAAGGAGAAGGATCTAAGTTTTGAAAAAAAAAACAACCAGCTGGGTGTATTGACTTGTACTTGTAATCACAGAACAGAGAAGGTAGAGACAGGCTATACTAGCTACTTCTCTCTTGTGATAAAAAGACATCTTAAGTAAGAGAAAGTTCATTATGTAGGTTTATGGTTCCACATAGATGACAGTCCTTCATGGAGTTGAGGCATAGTAGTAGCAGTTAACACAGCAGGGGATGGAAGCTGAGAGCTCAAATTTTAGGCCATGAGCAAGAAACAGAGAGTGTGAAATGGAAGTGGCCTGCAGTTTAAACAATTTTACCCTTCTGCTCCCCCAGGACGAAACTTTCTCCAAGTTTTATGAGGCTTTACCATATAAAACTTTTCAAATAGCACCACCAACTGGGTGTTCAAATATCATAGCCTGTAGAAGACATTTCTAACTCAAGCCTGCACAAATGCATATCTCTTGGATTTGCTGTCCAGTCTGGCACCAGATAAACTCCAGATCAGTCAAAGAACTGCTTATAAAATAAAAAATGTCAATAATGTACAACAATGATACTCTAGCATTCAAACACACACACACAAACACTTCTGATTTACTAAATAAACTTAATTCATATTAATGATAATAACATACATACATAAAGCTTATAATTCAGGTTTTAGTTTAGTCGATCTATGTCAATGTCAATTAACTCATTTAATCTCTAAATAGCCTATCTTAAAGTAAATACTGTCAGCTCAAAACTTATGAAATTTCTGATCTCTAATGAAATTATACAAGTTGATAAATCAACATTTATATAATCTGTAAATTCAGTATCACTAAAATGCACATTACTAAAAACCATTCAGAAATTAAATAACAGAAATTAAACTGAGAAACAAACAGTTTTGGTAGCATCAAGGTAAATATGTGACCACCATATACTCAGCTCCAGAGCTCAAACCCTTCTTACAATTCTGTCTTCTCTCCTATGTGTGTCTCCTTCTAAATCCAGAAGCTTTATTGTACTGTGACCCTTACCCCTTCTACATTCATTACAATCTATTATTCTTAATCCTCAGGTTTCTGAGCAAAAAGAAATGTCACAATTTCAGGCCATTTAACTGACAAAGAATAATGCCAAAACACTTAGTTACAGTTTAAATCTTGAAATACATCTGGGGAAAAAAATCTCACATCTAAATTACTGTAAAAATACTCCAAGGAAAACACATCTTCATAAATTCATTATTTGTCCTCTCGGACATGAATGCTTTGTACTGTTTAATATATCAATTTTTAGACTGGATAATATTTCCATTTGATCCATTTTCTAGTCATGATTGTTTTTGACTGATATTGCAAAACAACTAGAAGTTATTATAAAAGTAACCTCTATATTCATTTCATTGTTTTAAATTGATTTTTCAAACATATGCTTGATCATTCCTTTGCAAAGCAATGCATATGTTTAACAAACCATTTATATCATGTCCTTTCTCTTTGTGTTATGGGGAAAAAAATGAACATAGAGAAGCTGAATTCCAAATAAAACCTACTCAAATCTGATTAACTAGTAACTGATTAATACAAACAAAACATAGTTTTATTAATAAAAATGTTAAAAGTGAAGAGGAAGAAAGTTAATGGAAATTTGACCAAATATCTAGAAGACAGTATAAGTAACATAATTTGTTTTTTAAACGAATTGCTGACCTTGGATTTTTATTAACTACAGATATATATAATTGGAGGACAATAGGATCACTTGATAGATAATGATGCTTGCTGGACAACCTGATAATCTGACTTCTATTCCAAGACCCACATGGTAGAAGGAAAAGAGCTGAATCTTGTGAGTTTTCTCTGACTTTCATGCAAACACTATGCACATATTCTACTCCACAAAAGAAAGAAAGAAAGAAAGAAAGAAAGAAAGAAAGAAAGAAAGAAAGAAAGAAAGAAAGGAATGAAGGAAGGGAATAGGACCAATTTAAATAATATATTCTCAATAAAGCTATAATTTATTAATAATCTTTTAGTAACAAATGTGACACTAAGATCATTTCATTTAATACTAAAATTCAATCTAGCTAGTAATATTATTATAAATCACAAACAAAAATCTATGGCTAGAATAAGTAGAATAATAGGTTGCCCAAAAAAGCATAAGTTTAAAAAGTCATACATCACCCTCAACATTCAGATAAATATGACTTCTTTGTGATTTATAAATATAATCTGTGTAATATAGATGCCAACCTTTCAGCATTATCTACTCATTTCCTCAATGTAAACTTATTTATGAACCATTAACATCTAAATAAGTGTATTTTGTAAGCTGTATTATTGACTACCTTCTCGCTCTAATTCTTAGAAGACAAATACTTATGTCAATTTTGTTAACTGTTTAGGCTTACACAAGGTACAATTCTGGATGGAAAGAAGGCTTTAGTAAATACTTTATTCTTCTGTAGAAATGGAATCCGTAAGTTCAAAGGAAATGTAGAAAATAAAATTCATTGTATATCTTTAATTTTTATCTTTCTGACATAGTAGATTTTGAAAAGGAAGGAAATTGCAGTTATTATACTGAGCATTATGCAAACATGGAATTATTTTAATTATTCTATTCACCATGTACTTTGTAAAATCATCTCTCCTCATAGGAAAACTTAAAATACTTTCAACTGTGACTCAAATGGAATATTTATACCAAAACATTTTAGAGAAGAATGAAGAAAATGTACTGATTTATCTTGGTAGTTGCTGAATAGTCCAACAAGCCTTCTTTCCTGGGATGCATTGATATTAAAACTATCTAATTTTGGCATAACCATAATATTATCATGCATAGTATATAATGTAATCTTGACCACCAGCAAAGAATAATAGCATGCTTCAGTAAGGCCTTGATTACTAGATACATCTATCTGTTGTAGTGAACAAATTGTCTTAATTTTACACTAACAAAATGAAAGAGAACAATGAAACAAAACTGAGAATCTGGAAAATACATTATTCCTTTCTTAACATCCCTAAAATCACATTAGATTTCTGTAGAAAGGACACTATAAGGTTGTCTTGCATGTGAGATCACTAATATGGAGGAACTGACATCAATTTGATATTGATAATTATTCACAAAACAACCTTGTAGACTTATATGAAATGCATCTTTCTCAGATGTAAATAGAATGAGGAATATAAAATAATAGAATTTCATCGTCATCAAACAGATGATTTGTGTTTGATCACAGGTCTTCCCTCAATTGAAACAGTCAGGTGCTGTGTAATAGTTTCCTCTGAAAAATATTATCCTGCAGAGAAGCTCCTTTAAGGCAGCCTCTATAAACCAAAATAGCTTCAGAAATTCCCTGAAACTGATCAAGTTCACTAGGCCTCTTCATTCTCAAGAACAAAGAAGCAGTAAAGATTGAGAGAGATACTCTCAGGCAAACTGATCTACTTAGAAGAGACTCTTTGCTCCTTTGGAGGTAAGAACTGTCATATTCTACCATACAAATGAAAATCAAACTCAAAGGTTGGAATTATTGTATTTATAGAAAATACAATACAAATAAAATACCATATATACAATATTGTATTTGTATTATTGTATAATATTGTATTTATAGAAAATATTTTTCAGAGTAATAATAAAAAAGAATAAGTGACTGTACATGATAGGTTAAAAGACAGCATATTCAAGCATTCTGTTAGCTAAAATAGTAAATATAAATTGAGTCTAACTACTTCCTGGGCTTGTCTTTCTTCATACATAATATATAGTCCATACCATTGCCATATTTTACTCCTAGGATTACTATAAGGCTGAAACACAATACCACTGATAGACATTTTTAACAGAGTAAATTTATTTCAAATAATGAAGAATAATGAATTATTTATTCTGCAGCAGCAGCAAAAATATTGAATACCCTTAAAGTATCATAAACCATTCAACAAATGTAGACTTTAAAATTAATGGCAAGTAGGTCTTAGTTGTTCTGAGTCTGTTTGGAGTACTGAAAAGATTAATTTAATACCTAGTCTAGTGTTTTCATCACCCCATAACAATGAATTTTGATGGGTAAGGGAGAATCATTGAGGGCCTGGTGAAACCTAGCAGGACTGGGGCTTGGCAAACATGGCTGTAGAGGAATGATAAACAAGCAACACAGCTGCTCTGCCTGGAGTTACAGACATGCCCTTAATGCATACTTTTAATGCCAAACAATATAAGTATGGTTAGTTTGTAGAAGGAAGCAACCATATTTGAAATTATGTCTAACTGGGGACAGACAAGTGACTTATCAGAGAAAGATTTGACAGAATAAGTCAGAAATAGATTATGCACAACTCTCCAGAGAACAGACAGAATGGAGAATGGAGACTCTTTAAGATAAATGCAGGAGAGTCAGCCAGTTCTGGTCAGTCAGTTGAATTCATTTCAGTTTGTCAGCACAAGAGGCAGTGCGGTAGAGTTGACATGAGTTGAGTTGAGTTGAGTTGAGTTGAGTTTGAGATGAGATGAGATGAGATGAGATGAGATGAGATGAGATGAGATGAAATGAGTTGAGGTCAGTTCATTTGTCCATTTATGTCAGTTCAGTTCATGCAGCAGAGGCAGTTGAAGTTAGAGAATAAGAAAGAGCCAGAAGATGAAAATAAATTACCTGAATTAGTTTGAGGCCAAGCGGAGAAATTCAGTGAGAAGCTGAGAAAAAGCAGATTGAAGTCCAGTTTGGAGAGGAGTTTTGAGCCAGAACAGCTGAGTTTCATCTGTCCAGCCAGAGTTCAGAAAAACTAGAAAGGGTGAGCTTATTCAACATTAAGCTTCCTAGAACACATCTAGTGAATAAAAGATACATTTGCATTACACATGACACTGGCAGGTCTTGCCCTTCCCTCTTTCTTCTTCCTTATAAACTACAGATTACATCCCTAAAGCTAGCCATCAAGGTCTGTTCATTTATATGGACATTTTCTTATGCCAGACTCATTCCTCATTCTTGAGGATGACTATCAAAAATTCAGTATCAAAGCCAGATTAATTCACCTAATTAACATATTCAATCAAGATATACTACTGGCCGAATTGGTGGCACAAGCCTTTAATCCCAGCACTGGGAGGCACAGGCAGGCAGATTTCTGAGTTTGAGGCCAGCCTGGTCTACAGACAGTTCTAGGACATCTAGGGCTACACAGAAAAAAAACATGTCTCTAAAAACAAAACAAACAACAACAAAAAAACATAAATATATACACACTACTGCATCCTAGCCCATTCTAACATAGGCCTCCTTTTTTTTTCTTCTTCCTAAAAATTATGTCTGCAAGGTCATTGGCTGCTGTTTTTCTACTTGAGTCAGAAAGCAGCCAATTTAACTTTTTATGCCACTTAATGAAAGATTTCTCTATAAAAACAGGAGTTTGCATGTGGTTTGTGCCTAATCTGGATCATAAGGGAGCCCCCATTGTGTATGTATGGTGTGTGTGTGGGGGGGTCTTCATTACGTGGGACTAGCATTTGTTGAGAAACTGTTTGTATTTCCTGTGGACCAATTGACAGTGCTAAAAGAGATGCAGGGGTGGTTAACAGTTTTATGGCCTTGTCTTCATTCACCTAGAAATGTTCTCAACTGCATAAAAGAGGTCAAATAGGATTGGCAAATAAGAAGAATGGTAGGTAGATGTGAGCAACAAAAAAAAAGTCACTTTCTATTTTTAAATTGATGTTATGTTCGAGAAAACACCAGTTCCTCTTGTTTTTGTAAACAACCAGCTTGTTCCTGCCAAGGTTGAAATCTGAGCTTAAGTAATACAAGAATAAAACCAGTAAAATAGATGCTTTGTGAACCATTTCAGTTTCCTGAGAAAGGAAGCATTAGGCTAGAGACGAACTATTTTAAAGAAAGCAACCATAGGTAAAAATAAGTTCTCAGTACTGCATTTTCTTCTTTTATCATGCTTATGGATAAAACCTTTCAATGATGCTTAAAACTGAGTATATAAACCACAGAAAATTTTGATTACATAAGCTCTCCAAATTCTAATATATCTCATCATTTGTTATAGTGTCTCTTTTACTCACAGAAATTTATACTTGTCTTATCAGTTAGATTTCAAGTTATTAAGGTCAAGAATCCCATCAATACTCTAGGGCAAATCAACTCAAATTAATATATCATGCTATTAGACTGACTAGTACATAACAAATTCAGAATATAATGGCAAATGTATCAATTAATAACAAAGGTAAACAAGGATAAAACAGATCCTTATGAGAGATTTCTACAAGAGCCAATAGAAAGAAAAGAAAGCATCAACACAGTGATACTAAATCTTCTTTTGTATCAACATCTAATATGTATACCAAACACAATCCCTGTTTTTCACAATATTATTTTTATTCATTTATGTCTTATGCATGTGTGCCATGGCATGCACGTAGGAGCCAGAGGACAATTTGATGGAGCTTGTTCTTCTGTTTCCCACTATGTGGACAGCAAAGAGTAAAAATGTTGTAAATTTAGCAGTAATTGGTTTTGTAATCTGTAACATCTTGCTGACCCAATCTCTGTCATTTTAAAACACTCACTGTAGAGTATGACATATGCATTAAATGAACTTTTATGGTAATGATCATTATGTTAAAGACTAGGAAGAAATCCATTGCATTATATAGATTTTAAGAAAAAACAAAAACCTTCACTCAACCACAAGGATGATGAAAATTTCCACAGTGATATTTTCCTTTCAGATAAAATTTGGTAGAAATAAAGATTAGGAGTTCAAGGCCCATACCTAAACAAAATAAAAGCAATACACAGAAAATCAACAGTCATTATCAAATTAAATGGAGAGATAGTTGAAGCAATCCCACTAAAATCAAAGACAAGGCTGCCCACTTTATCCATATCTATTCACTATAGCACTCAAAATTCTATATAAAGCAATAAGACAACAAAAGGAGATTGTGGGGAGCTGACAGAAGGCAATCATCATCTTTGCAGCCATCTTGAGCTGTATACCCTGAGAAGAGGCTTGTTTACAATAGCCTACAACAGCTGAGCACACTCTGATAACATCTTGGTCTAGATACCCAGGATATTTCCTTGGGTGTGTGTGATTAAAGGTGTGTGACTTAAGGGCATGACTTAGACATCAGCTTTAAAGACAAGGCCTAAGGGCATGACTTAAAGGTGTGACTTAGAGGTATGGCTTAGAATTGAGACATATAAAAGGCAAGAGTCAGACAGAAGAAATAATTATGAGTACAACTTGAAGTAGAAATTAGGCATTGAGGAAGAAGACACTTGGACTAGAGAACTCAGAAGAAGAATTATTAGACATTAGTCACTTAGCACTTGGAAGAAGTAACTTGGAACTCTGAGGCACTAGGGACTAGGAACAATCCTACCCTGTGCTAAAAGTTTGTGGCTTCTGCCATAGAGGGTGTTAGAACCATGTGGAAGCAAATCTATATGATTTGTTTCATGGATGATATTTTAATAGCAGGAAAGATGGAAAAGGTGTACTCCAGTGCTTTGATGATCTTAGAATAACTTTACAGGCTGCAGGATTGCAGATAGCAACCAGAAAACTTACAATTACAAGATCCATAAACTTATTTACAATTTCAGATTAAGGGTTCACGTATTATTAATAGTAAGGGCCACCTTGAAGACTGATTCCCTTAAGACACTTAATGATTTTCAAAAATTATTGGGAGACATTAATTGGCTATGACCATATTTGAAACTCACAACAGGAGAATTGAAGCCTCTGTTTGAGATTCTCAAAGGAGATCCTGACCCTAAGTCTCACAAGGCTCTAACAGAGGAGGGTTAGAAAAGCCTTACAGAAGGTGGAGAGTGCTATTTCATCTCAATTTGTAACTCATATTAATTATTCTAAGCCTTTAAATTTTCTTATTTTTAACACTAAACTAACTCCTACTGCAGTTTTTTGGCAAACTGCACCCATATTATGGGTCCATCTTCCCTCATCCCCTAAGAAGGTTCTTTATCAATACTATGTTGCTGTAGCTGATATGATTATGTTGGGCAGAGATAATAGTCAAAAATATTTTGGAAAGGATCCTGATGTAATAGTACAACCCTATACAAGGCATCAGGTTGATTGACTTATACAGAGTTCTGAAGTCTGGCCTATTGCATGTGCCTCATTTGCTGGTCAGGTAGATAAGCATTATCCATCAGATAAATTGATTCTGTTTTGTAATCGCCATGAATTCGTTTTTCCATCTTGTACTGCCTATGCACCTATCAAGAAAGCATTGCTAGGTTTTACTGATGGTTCCTCATCAGGAACAGCTGCTTATGCCTTTCAAGATCAAGTCTTGAAAGTAGTCTCCCTTGCTACATCATCTGTATCAGCTCAATTGGTTGAATTACATGCTGTTATTGCTGTGTTTCAAGCATTTCCAAATCAAAACCATTAATACTTATACAAATAGCTCATATATACCTCAATCTATCCCTCTGATAGAAACTGCTGGACAAATAAAGCATTCCTCAGAAGCAGCTGATTTGTTTTTACAGTGCCAACAATTAATTTTGAGAAGAAAGGGTAAATTCTTTATAAGACACCTGAGAGCCCACACTGGGCTACCAGGTCCTCTCTCTGAGGGAAACACCAAGGCAGATCTAGCTACTTGTGTAGCTGCAGTGACTTTATCAGATCCGCCATCTAACTTGAATCAGGCCATAAAGGCTCGTGAGTTACATCACTTTAATTCTAAAACTTTAAAAATTATGTTTAAAATTACCAGAGAACAAGCTAGACAAATTGTTAAACAATGTCAATCATGTGTTAAACTTTTACCAGTTCCTCATTTGGGTGTAAATCCAAATGGACTGATATGAAATAGTATCTGGCAAATGGATGTTACCCATTATAATGAATTTGGCAAGCAAAAATATATACATGTATGTGTAGACACATACAGTGGTTTCATTTATGCAACATTACAATCTGGAGAAACAAGCAAGCATGTGATCACTCATATGCTTGCTGCAATTGCTGTATTGGGTGTACCTAAACAGATAAAGACTGACAAAGGCCCAGGTTATACAAGCTCTAGTTTCCACCAATTCTGTGAAAAATTGGGAATACTACATAAAACGGGTATTCCATATAATCCACAGGGCCAAGGTATGGTTGAAAGGGCACATCAAACCATTAAATGTCAATTTGAAAAAATTAAAAAGGGGGAATGGTACCCTACCAAGGGATCCCCCAAAATATCCTTCATCACATGCACTTTATTTTAAATTTTTTAACTTTGGATTCTGAAGGAAAATCTGCTGCAGATAGATTCTGGCATCCTGTTACCAAAAAGAATTTTGCAACCGTCCTCTGGAAAAAACCCATTAACTGGAACCTGGAATGGGCCAGATCCAGTGCTTATCTGGGGAAGAGGTTCTGTCTGCATATATTCCCAAACTGCAGATGCTGCACGCTGGCTGCCAGAGAGACTGATTTAACAGATAGACAGCAATATTAAATCCAGGGAGGAGTAAACCCCCTGAGAAGCTTATTTTTCTTTGGCAGGAAACATGAAGATGCTTCTCAATTGCCTTCAAACTGAAACAGATCAACCAGCAAAACCTGACTTGGAAAGTCCCCAGTGTGGAAGGAGACATCACCACCTGTACTCCAGCATGGCTCTATTGGACTCTTAGTTCCCCAACTTATAATTTAGAGGGGAACATTGTTTAGCTCCAGGAGAAAAACCACTACCACAGTTACTACAGTTGTTTTTGGGGTTTGAGATTGACTCAAGTAGGAACAGCGATTTCCTTACTTGTTTTGTTAAGATAAACTGTGATCAGTTCTGTATTTCTATAGATGTAGATTCTACTATAACACATTTATAAACAGAATAGAAGAGGCTTATACCTTTTACTCCTCTGATAGAGGGAGTTATGTGTTGCCCTTAAAAAAGAGTGTTGCTGTTATACGGACTATTCAGGCATTGTTAAGTCTCTTGTCCTTCGGGTCCATGCTGTTCAACAAACTGATGGCTTTTGTATGACAACAGATAGACACTATTCAAATGAAACCCATACAGGTCCGTTATTACAGGCTGGAAGTAGGGATTGTAAAACCTCTGTTGTCAAGACTAATGAGGATTATCCCCTAACTTACACGCTAAGCTAGATAGTCAATGACAGGTAAGAGAACACTTCAAGACCCTTGCCCCTAAAAAGGGTGCCTCACCATCCTAAGACAGAAGCTCAACCAATGGCTGTTGAGTATCCAAAGACGGGAAAGGGAGGCTGGGGTCATTTGTCCAACCTAAGACAGGCATGGTTTTTGTAAGTTTTCCCAGCCTTCCCTTTTAAAAAAAAAATTAATAAGGGGGACCTGTGGGGAGCCGACAGAAGGTGGATATCATCCTTGCAGCCTTCTTGAGCCATATACCCTGATAAGTGATTTGATTACAATAGTCTGCAACAGCTGAGCACATTCTGATAACATCTTGGTCTAGACGCCCAGGATCTTCCTTTGGGTGTGTGAGACTTAGAGGTGTGATTTAGAGCCGAGACTTAAGGGCGTGACTTAGAGATCAGATTTAGAGACAAGGCCTATGGGCCTGACTTAGAGGTGTGACTTAGATGTGTGGCTTAGAACTGAGACATATAAATGGAAAGAGGCAGACAGAAGAGTTCAGTACAACTTAGAACTAGGAATTAGGTTAGAGAGTACAACTTATAGTACAACTTTGAGTAGGAATTAGGTATTTGAGTCTTGCACTTGGAGGAAGAACTTGAAACTAGACATTAGGCACTTAGCACTTGGAAGAAGTAACTTGGAACTTGGAGGCACTAGGGACTAGAAACTAGGGACTAGGAACTCAAGACTTGGGGCTTGGACTAGGAAGAGAGACTGAAGAATAAATGGGATTGAATCACACTCTGTCTTTTGAGTCCATCCTCACTCTCTTTCTTGCTGAACCCTGACCCCGTGGACCAGAGCAGCTTGGGGCAGTACGAGCTGGAACAATTTAGCCCCCAAAGGCTTTTGGCAATATGGGTTCCAACATTGACAGAACGGTCCTGAGACTTTGGGCCCCCAAACATGGGATAGTGCAGTTTCTTAACATTTCTGGTCCCCAAGTGTGGGGCAGCTTGGGTCGCAACAAGAGATCAAAGGATACAAATTGAAAAGAAATAAAGGTATTACTATTTGTTGGAGGATATGATAGTATACATGAGTGACCCCCAAAATTCTACACTAGCTGATACAAGGCACCTGACACATATACCAGCAGAAGGTCGCATAGCCTAGCCTCAGTGAGAGAAGATGCACCTAACCCTCAAGAGATTTGATGCCCCAGGGAGTAGGGAGGCTTGGTGGGGTGGGTTGAGGGCATCCTCTTGGAGACAGAGGGTGAGAAATGGGATGGAGGAACTGTCAGAGGGAAGACTAAGAGGGAGAAAATGACTAGAATTTTTTAAAAGACTAAAGATAATTAAAAAATAAAATATAAACTTTTAAGTGAAAAAAGTAATTTTTATACAAATTTAGATTAT
>NW_023045739.1:0-11742 GCF_011762505.2 Arvicanthis niloticus | reverse complement strand
CCTTCTTCAAGAGAGAAATGAATTTTTCAGTGCAACTTGAGCATGGTAATATGTCCGGAAGTGTGAAACAGATTGTCTGACCTTTTGGAATAGCAAAGGTCACCAGAGCCTGTTTATGTCACAGTTGGAGAGACTCAGTCTATTAAAATTGGAAAAAAACTTTTTTTCCCATTCAGTATGTAGAAAGTGAATTATATCCCAGGTTACCACTTCTCTGAGATCTCAGCTAGGGATCTGAATATATTTAATGATGTTGAACTCTCTGATTTCTGATCCCAAGAATTTATTCTGGCCTTAGATTACATGAAAAATTTTCCATATGAACAAGTTTCTTTTTTTTTTTTTAATTTTGAGCATATTTGCTATGATAAAATGTCAATACACTCTACATGAACTCTACGTTCACAGATTTTTAACAAAGACTTATATATCAATTTGTGTGCTAATGTAACTTCAGGCTCATCCATTCAGAGTTACTGTTTCAGTTTTGGTCATATTTCAACTTATGAATAACATGTAATTCTTTCTACTCTTTCTTCCTGTGTGTCTAGGCCTATACAGAGATTGGATACCCCTGTCCCAAGTCTCATCCCAGACTAGAAAACACTGCTAACTTAGTGTGACCACTGGTATGTTAGCTGCATTTCCTAGCCAACTTCAGACCTGAGAAAGTTTTGTCTAGAAGGCTAGACAGGAGCTAAAATGGTAAACTGAGGTAACAGAAAGTGACAGGATCCTTGATTTTTGCTACTTGTTCATTGTCATTGTTCTCTTTGCAACCTTGGAAAAATCACTTTAAAATAATCTGGCCTTCCTCTTTTTGCAGTATAGAAAGAGATTGGCTACATGTTGTCTGAAGGACTACAATTCTATGGTTCTGATTTCTAGAATTTTACTTATTGGTACTACACCAGATTAGAAGATTTACTTGTCTGGAACTTCACAAGGGTAACTCTGAGCTCCTGGTATTTTAATATGTTTATAAGTCATGTTTCTCAAATACCAGTTACCTCCTCTTAATTCTTTCCCCAACTCCTACTAGGTCAAGCCCTTTCCCCTTCCCCCCTGCTCTCAAATTCATTATATTTGTACTTTTGATAACCCACTGAATCCAGTGCTGCCCACTATACTCATGGTTTTAGGACCATACACTGCAGCATAGTCACATATCAGGGCTATCAACTCTCAATAGATCCTCAACTTTGGGTGGAGGTTCCCTTGTTGAGGCCCACATTCTGCCTCAACACTTTGCCTCAACACTTTTGGGGCTAAGTGCTCTGGTCAAGAGAGAGTGTGGCTCTTGGGGCAAGAGACACGAAGAATGGAGACAAGACAGGGTGTGATTCAGTCTCTTCTATTTTCTCAAGTCTCTCTATTGAAGTCTCTCCTTTATCGAAGTCTCTTCTTTTTTTCTCAAGTCTCCCTTATTTGAAGGGAAGTCTGAGGTATTTATATACACAAGCAGGAGCACACAGGTGAAAACACTTTACCACGTGCACTATAACAGCTGAGGTCACTAAACAGCAAAACAAGCTATGTGGGATAAACAATATATTTATCAGAGTGTGCTTCAGCTGTTATAGGCTTTTGACAACCAAGTCTTTCATCAGGGTATATGGTTCCAGATGGCTGCAAAGTTGATCTAGCCGCTTTCTGCTTAAGTCAGCTCCCAACAGTTCCTGAGTCCTTTCTCTGCCCATGATGGAAGGTTGATCGACTTGATCTTGTGCAGGTTTTGTGCAAGCAACAACAGCTTCAGTTCATGAGTATATCAGTCCTTTCCTGCCCAGAAGTCGGTTTTGTCCTGGTCTTTCCTGACTTCTAGATGTTTACAATCTTTCTACCTCTTCTTCCCTAATGTTCCTTGAGCCTCAAGGGGTATGATACAGATGTCCCATTTATGACTGAGGACTCCACAGACTTTCATTCATTGCACTTAGACCGATTATAAGTTTTTGTGTTAACTAGTCTCCATTGCACAGTGATTATATGATGAGGATTTAGAAACTGCACAAAGATTTAGAACTGTGTTTAAGGATAAGTATCACCAATTCTTTTTAACTTAAAATTTGTGTTATATCCCCGTGCCAGATGTTTTATTTTCTAACATTTTTTGAATGAACTCATTTTTAGCTATGAATACTGACAGTCTTTCTTATTTTTAAATAACAAGACCAGAAACAATTAAACTTACAGACAGTTACTCTTTGTAAATCTACCCAAATAGCAACAGCAGACTATACTTGGCAGAGGGGAAGTGCATAAAATAACTATTGCTTAATTATTTAGATGATGATTCTTCAAAAAAAAAAAAAAAACCACTAAGAACAACCACAACAACAGCAAAACTCTAAAATATCTAGGTGTGAAATGCTATGACACTTGTATAACCATTAATGTCTACAATGATAAATAGAACAATGGGGACATTGACAATGCTGCTCTTTAACACAGCAAAACAAAACCAAACGACTTACAAATTTAATCAAATATTATAATATTAGCAGGCTTATTATCTTTTGTCTAAATTCAGAGACATATCTAAGATCTTAAATATCTAAAAAATTCTCAAGCAAGAATGTGAAGTTACAAGAAGAAAAAGGCACATTTCAGGATAACCGATCTATAATAGAATTGACTCTCGTTGTTCTGTCAGAAATGAAGGATCAAAGTACCTAAATAAAATGGCATTTCACATAAGTGGGGCTGTGATTATATATAAATTGAATACAGAGACTCCACAAAATTTACTTAACCAACTTAATTATGCAGACAATGAAACTAAAATCTGTAATGAGGCTACATACTAAATTAACTATGGAAAAACTGGGCTTTTAGTATTAAAAATGTAAGCATCTTACTGAAATTCAAGAGTAAATTATGTGAAGTGATTTTTTTCCTGCTCAAAGAAACTCAGTTTACAGGGGAAAACTAGAAATTAAACTTGGGAGAAATTTATTGTAGTTCAGATCAAGAATATTGTGTTGTCCTAGCAAAAATTACTATATTTTATTATCTGCTTATTATTTCCTATTTTTCCACCTCCAGATAAATTAGAGAAAGCAAAATTTATGCCTATTAGTTTGGTTTCCTTTTACCCATTGATGTTCAGTAAGCCTTTGAATTTATAATAAGAGCATTAAACAATATTTTATGATATGAATACAATTAAATCTATTAAATTTCATATTTACTTCAAACAGTCATACCTAATGTATGCAAAAAAGTTTTGGCTTTTACACATTTTTTTTGAGGTTTTGACTTTTTTTATATTTATTTACATTTCAGATGCCATCCCCTTTCCAAATTTCCCCTCCCTAGAAAACCCCTATCCCACGCCCCCTTTTTCCTTTTTTGCTTTTCTACATTTTTTTAAAATGTTTAATCAAAGCTTTATAAGTTTGTTAATGCTCAATCAGAAGTGTAACCCAATAACCACCTAGATATATAAACTATCTTTGACTGGTGGAGACACGTGAACATCTGCCTGGGTCCTAATGGGTGCCAGTTACTCCCTGTTTGTGGCTGGTTTTGCTGTCTCCTTGCCTAAGATACTGCCCAGGTTACAGCTCCTTGGAGGCCCCACTTCCTCTGGGTTTTGTGAAATTGGGGGCAAAAGCTCACGCCCCCCTTCTCTCTCTTTCTCTCTCTCATCACCTAGCTTCACCCTTCCTGTTAAAATAAAACTTTTCTCTCAAAATGCAATTAGAGCATAATTATTCTTATTGTAACCAGTGAGGTACAAGATAGTCCTAATACCCAGACCATCATTTTGTTGACTAACCAGAACCTCTGTCATCTCTCCTAACTAAAACACTTAGTTTTGGAACCTGGCTTTTTTTCTTGGCTTTAGAGTGAATGTCAGCTGAAAACCATCCACTCAGATCTTTTCTCTCAAAGTAAATAGCCAGGATTGGCTATGAGACTATAGGTCTTCAACCCCGTCAGAAATCCAGAATGACTGAGTTAACTGAAATTATGGAAAGCACTAAGCATAGCTTCTAAAACTTAGCCAATTTATAGAGACCGCTGAACACCTGGGCAGTCTCTATACTACCGAATGTTGGAGCATCAAATCTTCAGCCTTCTGGCCCAGAATCATCTGACAGACCTTAGTGATGCAGAAGTATTAAGGGCTGATTACTCTGTCTTGGCAGATATAATCAGTCAACTATTCTGCAAGTGTGTCCTTTTCTGGACAGTATTTGTCTGTAGATGGAAAGAGGCAATTCTTGCCTAGTGGCTTGTCACCGCACAACTGGAGTAACTCCAAGGATGCTCAATTTCTTCTTAGAATTCAATATAGGAAGCTGTCCAGGGCAGACAGGTCTCTAATCAGAATGGACATTAATATATAAATATTTGTATCATCAATTGTATGGACTTCTGATGTTTTGAAAACTAATATCCATGTAAGGTAACCTGGACTGTTGTCTGTTCACTCCTCTCAGCTATTTCTAAATAAAATATGGGAAACCTCCTAACAATAAATTCAAAGCCCTGAATTTGCTATAGTCCCTTAACTCATAGGTTAACCGTCCCAAATCAGTTAAAAAAGTTAAAGAAGGACTGGGTCTAGGCCTTGTATTCTTAAATGTGTTATACAGCACAATGCCCATGAGAGTATCAATATTCATCTCACTTTTATATTAATAAGAAGCTCATACCAATGAAAACCTTAAATTTGAGATCAAAGTAAATTTTGTACCATTTAAGAATTTATAACTTCATCTTGATAATAATTATACAGATTTCTACCAATAGGTTATAGCTATAGCAATTAAGTCCTAGCTAATCCTCCCTGTTCCAACAAAACCACTACTTTTTCCCTAGAAAGACAGGACCATTATTAACCACATTAGTCCCCAAGCCCAGGGAATAGGGGTTCTGACTCTTCTTTAACTTCTTCAAGCTGATTATGGGCGTTGAGATATTAGAAGAGGGGTGGGGGGAAGAGTAAGTTGATAAAGCCACTGATGCTGTGTCTTCACTGCATCCAGATGAAATTCCAGGATATCGGAGGTTTGGGGCAGGTCTGCTCAGTATGCTTGATGAGTAGATACACCAAGGCTGTGTATTCTGCAATATACAATTCTCAGAACAAGTTTAGGTATCAAAAAGAAAATTTTTCCCCCTAGGGGCTGACCATTTTTTTTAAAGATGTTGGTTCTAACAACTTTTCTTTTTTTCCCCTTTTTAAAATTGGTTGTAATATTTACATTTCAGATTTTATCCCCTTACCCCACTTCCTCCCCACCACCCAGAAACCTCCTATCCCATCCCCCTCCTCATGCTTCTATGAGGCAGTGACTGCATCTACCTCCTCCCATCCCCTCCCCACCCTCACATTCCCCCCCCCCCCACTCTGTGTTTATTTCTTTATGGAACCAAGAAATTCCTCTCCCACCTATGCCCGACAAGGCCATCCTCCCTTACATATACCTTGGAGTCTTGGGTCCCTCCCTATATGTTCCAAGGCTGGTGGTTTAGACCCTGGGGGGCTCTGGTTGTTTGGTATTGTTGCTTTCCTCCTGGGGTCACAAACCCTTTCCGATCCTTCAGTCATCGTCTCCAAGTTCTCCATTGGGAAACCCCTGTTCATATCAGTGGTTAACTGTGAGCATCATCCTCTCTGAGTGTGTTAGTCTTTGGCAGACGTCTAAGGATGACAGCTATATCATGTTCCTCACATTATGCACTTCCAGCCATCCACAACAGTGTTTAGCTTAGGTGGCTGTACATGGGATGAATACCCAGGTGGAATGCTCTCCTGATGGCCACTCTTTCAGTTTCTGTCCCATGTTTTGTTTCCATATTTGCTCCCTTGAGCATTTTTGTTACTCTTTCTAAGTAGAACTGAGGCATCCCCTCTTGGTCTTCCTTCTTTATGAGCTTCATGTAGTCTGTGGGTTGAGTCTTCCCTAATCCAAGCTTTTGGGTTAACATCCGCATAACAGTGAGTAAATACCCTGAGTGTTCTTTTGGGATTGGGTTAGCTCACTAAAGATGATAATTTCTAGATCCATATTACCTAAAAATTTCTAGAATTCATTATTTTTAATAGCTGAGTAATACTCCATTGTACAGATGTACCACAGTTTTGTATCCATTTCTCTGTTTGAGGGACATCTTGGTTCTTTCCAGCTTCTGGCTATTATAAATAAGGCTGCTATGAACATAGTGGAGCATATGTCTTTATTATATGTTAGAGCATCTTCTGGGTATATGCCCAGGAGTGCTACAGCTGGATCCTCAGGTAATGCTATGTCCAGTTTTCTTGAGGAACCGCCACACTGATTTCCAGAGTGGTTGTACAGCTTGCAATCCCACCAACCATATGGCAGGAGTGTTCCTCTTCTCACATCCTTGCCAGCATCTACTATCACCTGAGGTTTTTATCCTTGGCCATTCTGACTGTGTGAGGTGTATCTCAGTGTGTTTTGATTTGCATTTCCCTGATGACTAAGGATGTTGAGCATTTCTTAAGGCACTTCTCAGCCATTCGAGTTTCCTCTGTTGACAATTCTTTGTTTAGCTCCATACCCCATTTTTTAATAGGGTTATATGTTTGTCTGGAGTATAATTTCTTGAGTTCTTTGTATATCTTGGATATTAGCCCTCTATTGGATGTAGGATTGGTTAGATCTTTTCCCAATCTGTTGGTTACTGATTTGTCTTATTGACAATGTCCTTTGCCTTACAGATGCTTTGCAATTTGATGAGGTCCCATTTGTCAATTCTTGATCTTAGAGCATAAGCCATTGGTGTTCTGTTCAGGAACTTTGCCCCTGTGCCTAGGTATTCGAGGTCTTTCCCCACCTTCTCTTCTGTTAGTTTCAGTGTATCTGGTTTTAAGTTAAGGTCTTTTATCCACTTGGATTTGAGCTTTGTACAAGGAGATATGAATGGATCGATTTGCATCCTTCTACATGTTGACCTCCAGTTGAACCAACACCATTTGCTGAAAATGCTGTCCGTTTTCCACTGGATGGTTTTAGCTCCTTTGTCAAAATCAAGTGACCAGAGGTATGTGGGCTCATTTCTGGATCTTCAGTTCTATTCCATGATCTTCATGCCTTGTACCAATGCCATGCAGTTTTTATTACTATTGCCCTGTAGTATAGGTTGAGGTCAAGGATGGTGATTCCCCCAGAAGTTCTTTTGTTGTTGAGAATAGTTCTCGCTATCCTGGGTTTTTTTGTTGTTCCAAATAAATTTGCAAATTACTTTTTTCTATCTCTATGTTTCTTTGTTGGGTCTTTCTGAGATTTAGGTATGAGGGTGATTATAGCTTCATAGAACAAATTGGGTAGTGTTCCTTCTGTTTCTAATTTTTGGAATAGTTTGAAGAGAATTGGTATTAGGTCTTCCTTGATGGTCTGATAGAATTCTGCACTGAAAACATCTGGTCCTGGGCTTTGTTTGTTGGGATACTCTTAATGGCTGCTTCTATTTCTTTAGGGGCTAGTGAGACCATTTAGATAATTTATTTGATCCTGATTTAACTTTTGGTACCTGGTATTTGTCTAGAAAATGTTCCATTTTATCCAGATTTTCTAATTTTGTTGAGTATAGGCCCTTGTAGTAGGATCTGAATATTTTTTAAATTTCCTCAGTTCTGTTGTTATGTCTCCATTTTCAGTTCTGGTTTATTAGTTTTGTATACTGTCTCTGTGCCCTTTGGTTAGTCTGGCTAAGGGTTTATCTATCTTGTTGACTTTCTCAAAGAACCATCTTCTGGTTTTGTTGATATTTTGTACAGTTATTTCTGTTTCTACTTGGTTGATTTTCAGCCCCAAGTTTAATGATTTCCTGCTGTCTACTCCTCTTGGGTGTATTTGCTTCTTTTTGTTCTAGCAAATGCACTAGGCGGTTGAATGCTGAACGCAGGAATTGAAACAGAAGTCATGATAGACCACAGCTTGCTCCCTATTGCTTGTTCAGCATGATTTCTGATACAACTCAGGATTATTGGTCCAGGAATGGCATTGTTCCTGATTGTCCTGGGCCCTCCATAACTCATTAACCAAGAATACGCCCTATAAATTTACCTGTGTGCAATCTGTTGGAGGTATTTCTTCAATTGATGCTCTTCTTAGATAACTAGCTTTTGTCAAATTAAGAGTTCAATCTCTCTTTGTGTTTACTGTTAAAGGTGTGGTTTCTTAGCTTCCTGCTCTTGCCATATGCCTGCTACTTGCTGATATATTTCTACTACACAAATATAGATTTGATATTTCTGAAAGCACAGGTCAAACTATTCCTTTGGTCATTAAAAAATCACATAACCAGAAAATTAACTAACACATACCTACTCCCACAAAGCTCAGGAAATACGGGGAAGAAAGGGCATAGATATTTGAATACCCAAAAGACTGGGGAGGACTTTTTTTTTTAATAATGTCTTTTAAATATGACAGGGCCATTGTGGTTCATGAAATCACAGCAACTGTGGTTGATTGGACTAGACCTGTAGAGGATCAAGCCAGTCAACATTCTAGATTGTAGGGGAGGGAAAATCTATTGGCAGTTGATGTCTGCTACAGGGGGGAAGAATTAGGGGCTGGGGACATGAACTTGGCATTTAAGAGTACTGGTAACTTTTCCAGAGGACCTGGGTTTGATTACCACCTGTTTACAGCCATCTGTAACTCCCAGTTCCAAAAGGTCTAAGTGACCTCTTCTGGCTTCCACAGCACTAGCATGCACATTGGTACACAGATGTATGTGCTGTCAAGACACCCACATATATTTATTTTTTTTAAAAATGAATAGATGATGATAGAAGGGGACCATGATGTAGATGTCCAGAAAGAATTGGAAAGGGGAGTGGTTGGTAGATATGCTCACAATTGAATACATATATGAGATTATCAATAAATAAGCTTTTAAAAATAGCTATCTGAGAAAATAAAAAGAATGGTTATATGAATCATTTACCTTAATTTGTTTCTTTTCTTTTTATGGTTCTGAGGATCAAGCTCAAGGCCCTATAGATGCCAGGCAATAACTCTACCACTAACCACATCTCTAAATCCCTATATGATTTTATTAACAAAGTGAACATAAATTTGTTCCTTCAGGTTCTAATTTTGTATTTAAGATATCTATATATAATTTATTTTATCATCCTTAGCTGTCTACTCGTTTATCCCTATCAGCTATATTTATGCCCATGCACATGGTCCCCAACAGAGGATGGTTTGGCTTACAAATTTTTTTTTTACATTATAATGGCTTGAAAGTGATATGCATTCAATAGAAACTGCACTTTGAAGTTTGAATATGGACTCTATTGGTATGTGGATCACAATCTTTCATCTCTTGTTGATGCTAAGAGTTGTATAATCTACAGATTCCAGTCATGCCATCTGGTCACCAAGAGAAGACAATTTACATTGTCAATATGTAGTATTATTATCTGGGATTTTTGCAGGTTAGTGATGTTCAATGAATTTCTGAGAAGATTTTCAATTTACCGTGGGTTTATTATACTATACTCCATTCTCAAGAGAGAAAGAACACACAAAGTTGGCTGTGGCTCAAGAAGTCAGACCAAATATTTTCTCCCAGGACACAGCCATTTAATGTGAGGAACACAAAGATGGATGTTTGGATGGCTCTACTGTTTGTGATTCCCTCTGCTTGCTTTGTTACCATCACTAACATATTGCTATCTTCACCTTTCCTCTTCTTTCTTTTCTTCTTTTCTCTTTTTACCCTATCTTCACTTCTCTTCCTCCCTTCCAATTGATTCTTCTTTATTTCATTCCTTAATTTTCCCTTTTTCATTCATTCTTCTATTGGTCCTTTCTTCCTTTCTTTTAAAAAACATTCTATCAGTATACTTAAAAAATATATGGTATGTAAAAATCCTTCCAACCACAAATTATTTATTTTAGAATGGTTAATTCTTGAATATGGACAATGAAAAGGTAGATGGAGTTAATGTCTCTAAATTTACTGGCTTTTGAAACAGCCCAGCACAAGATGGGTTCTGCTAGGTGTCCTGTATACTGCACATGTAGTTCTGGGCCTTTTACTGACTTTCATTTTTTATTCTTACTTAAAAGGGAACAGTAATATTATATTTTAGGATTGCTGTTAATTAAAATATAGAGAAAGGCTAAATTTCTCACTGAATGGTTGTGCTATTATTACCTGCCTTGGAAAAACTGATCAAGTCTTCTCTTTAAACATTAAGGGGACAGAGTAAAGAGTAAAAATGTGGTAGTTATAAAAATGAAAGGAGCATGCCTTTATTTGTCATTATGTCTGACTGAAAGATATAGAAAACTTATGAAAAGTATGGAACAGTTTTTATGACCCCAGACCTGAGCCAAAAATGTAGGCAAGCCAGTTCACTAGTTCCACAAAGAAAGCAGAACTAAATGTGGGATTTTTAGGTCTTAGAATTCGCAGCCCTGGGATACATTCTGCATTCTGGGAGGAGTACATTATTCCTGAGTCAGAAGGACACTTGCTGGATTAACATTCAGGAGAGGAAGGGAGAGGCCTGACTAACATTTCTCAGACCCCAAGGAAGAGAACCCACCTGTGGGTAGGGAAGGCCCAAAGCACGGAGACACATTCCAGGATGGAGGAGGTAGGGAATGAAAGGAATAGAATTGAGACTCCCTAGCAGATAGAATGAAGCCAGATCAGCTATGTTCCAGGAACCTAGCTGACACACAAGGTGCAGAACCAAGAATACAGGTCAGCTGGGTCGTTCCAGGAACTGGCTGACCACAATATATATAGTTGAACAAGGTTAAAATTCTTGAAAAAATATGTAAAGGATGTTTTCCCACACCCCTGCCCTGGATAATGGGTTGGGACTTTCCACTATTTTTATGGTATAGGCTGGGACTTTTCACTATTTTTATGATATTCTTCTTAGTTCCCCCTCACTCCCCTCCCCGTTTGTGTTTTTTTCCTTTAAATACTCTGTACTCCCCTGCCTTGGGGTCAACCATTTCCTTGGAGTCTTGGCCTCAGCATGCTGATTCTGATCACGAAATAAACCTCTTGTGCTTGACGTCGAGTTTGGTAGTCTTGTGAGTTATTCGGTTGGCCATGATATCCTGAGACTGTGAGTGAGGGTCTCCCCTCCACAAGGGTCTTTCATGACCTTTCTAGGAATACCAAGATGACCTAGCAAGAAGGGATACTAGAGCTGCCAAACCCTTTTTATTGAATACAGGATTAGTTCCTTTAGTTTGTGAATTCCAACTGGCGTCCCCTACACATGGCTGCTTGTTTTTTTGCTGGGGTATGGGCACAGGCTTTCAGTGACATGCCTTGTTCAATCTCTATATTATTACTGTTCTCTTTTAAACAATAATGGAAAATAAAACTAGTATAAGGGCCCAGAAGTACATGTGGAGGAGGCTTTTGTAGAATCCAGGACACTAACAGACTCCATATCCTAAAGACTGTTTCCAAAATTTTTTATGGTCAATGTGCCTGCTAGGTAGAAAAGAACTTTCTGAGAAGAAAAAAAGTATGAAAATTCACATTGCTTGAAAAATTGCCACTTATATGTGTGTTATTTATTTGGAAATAACATCTATGGAAATGTTGGTATTGAAGCAACATAGTGAATGTTGAGGAAGCCTCCAACCCCTGTCTACATCAGTGGCTACCAATCTTAGTGCAGATACATCTGAGGAGGCTCTGTGTTTGACCTATTCTACCTTATATGACTTTAAAAACCACCCTGTACCTGAAAATGTAATGGCA
>NW_023045738.1:84825-131273 GCF_011762505.2 Arvicanthis niloticus | reverse complement strand
GAAGGACATCTGGAGAGAGCAGTAGGGAATCCAGAGTGAGAAGACAGAAGGGCATCCGGAGAGAGGAGAGAGCAGAAGGGCATCCAGAGATAGGAGAAGACAGAAGGACATCCGGAGAGGGCAGTAGGGCATCCAGAGTGAGAAGACAGAAGGGCATCTGGAGAGAAGAGAGAACAGAAAGGCATCCAGACAGAGGAGAGAACAAAAGGGCATCCAGAGAGAGAAGAAGACAGAAGGGAATCCAGAAAGAGGAGAGTGAAGAAGGCATCCAGTGAGAACAGAGGACAGAAGGGCATTCAGAGAGAGGATAGAACAGAAAGGAATCCTGAGAGAAGACAGGACAAACTGGGATCCAGAGAGAGAAGAGAACAGAAGGGCATCCAGAGAAAGGAGAAGACAGAAGGCCATCCAGCGAGAGGCGAAGATAGAAGGACATCCTGAGAGAAGAAAGAACAGAAGCGCATCCAGAGAGATGAGAGAACAGGAGAGAATCCAGAAAGAGGAGAGAATAGAAGCCCATACAGAGAGAGCAGAAGACTGACGGACATCTAGAGAGAGAAGAGTACTGAAGGGCATCCGGAGAGAAGAGAAGACAGAAGGGCATCCAGAGACAGGAGAAGACAAAATGTCATCCAGTAAGACGAGAAAACAGAAGGACATCTAGTGAGAGGAGAAGACAGAAGGGTATCCAGAGTGAGGAGACAATTGTCAGGCATCCAGAGAGAAGAGAAGACACAAGGGCATAGGGAGAGAGGAGAAGACAGAAGGGCAGAGGACAGAAGGGGATCTAGAGAGAGGAGAGTAAAGAAGTTCATCCAGCGAGAGAAGAAGACAAAAAGGGAATCCAGAGAGAGGAGAGAACAGAAGGGCATCCAGAGAGAGGAGAGCACAGAAAAGCATCCAGTGAGACGAGAGAACATAGAGGCATCCAGAGAGAATAGAGGACAGAAGGGCATCCAGAGGGAGGAGTGGAGAGAAGTGCATCCAGAGAGAGGAGAGTGAAGAAGGGCATCCATGGGGAGGAGAGGTCAGAAGTGCATCCAGATAGAGGAGAGAATAGAAAGCCATCCAGAGAGAGGAAAAGACAGAAACACATCCACAGAGAGAGGAGAACTTAAGGGCATTCAGAGAGCAGAGAAGGCATAAGGGCATCCTTGGAGAGTAGAGAATAGAATGGTATCCAGAGAGCAGAGAAGACAGAAGAGCATCCAGAGAGAGGAGAGGACAGAATGGCCTTCAAGAGAGAAGGGAGAAAAGAAGGGCATCCAGAGAGAGGAGAGAACAGAAGGGCATCAAGAGAGAGAATAGAATAGAAGGGCAACCAGAGAAAGGAGAAGACAGAAGGGCATCCAGAGAGAGGAGAGGACAGACGGACATCCCGAGAGAAGAAAGTGCAGAAGCACATACAGAGAGATGAGAGAACAGGAGAGAATCCAAAAAGAGGAGAGAACAGAAGCCCATGCAGAGAGAGAAGAAGACTGAGGGACATCTAGAGAGAGAAGAGTACTGAAAGGCATCCAGAGAGAGGTGAAGACAGAAGGGCATCCAGAGAGCAGAGAGGACAGAATGGCATCCAGTAAGATGAGAGAACAGAAGGACATCTGGTGAGAGGAGAAGACAGAAGGGTATCCAGAGTGAGGAGAAAATTGTTGGGCATCCAGAGAGAATTGAGGACAGAAGGGCAACTAGAGAGAGGAGAGAAGAGAAGGGTATATAGAGAGATGAGAGGACAGAAGGGCATCCAGAGTGAGGAGAGTGAACAAGGGTATCCAGTTAGAAGAGAGGACAGAAGGGATCCAGAGAGAGCAGAGAACAGAAAGCCATCCAGAGAGAAGAGAATACAGAAGGGCATCTAGAGATAGGATAGAACAGAATGGCATCCAGAGTGAGTAGAGATCAGAAGGGCATCCATGGAGAGGAGAGGTCAGAAGGACATCCAGAGAGAGGAGAGAACAGAAAGGCATCCAGAGAGAGGAGAAGACAGAAACGCATACACAGAGAGGAGAGAATATAATGGCATCCAGAGAGCGGAGAAGACAGAAGGGCATCCAGAGAGAAGAGAGAACAGAAGCGCATCCAGAGGGATGAGAGAACAGGAGAGAACCCAGAAAGAGGAGCGAACAGACACCCATACAGAGATAACAGAAGACTGAAGGACATCCAGAGAGAGAAGAGGACTGAAGGGCATCCGGAGAGAGGAGAACACAGAAGAGCATCTAGAGAGAGAAGACAGAAGGGCATCCAGAGATGGAGAAGACAGAAGCGAATCCAGATATAGAGCGAAGAGAAGGGCATTCGGAGTGAGGAGAGAACATAAGAGCACAAGGAGAGAGGAGAACACAGAAGGTCATCCAGATAGAGGAGATAACACAAGGGCATCAAGATACAAGAGGAGAAAAATAGGGAATCCGAAGAGAGGAGAGAATAGAAGGGCATCCAGAGAGAGGAGAGAACAGAAGGCATCCACAGAGTGAGAGAAGAGGACACAAGGACATCCAGAGAGAGGAGAAAACAGAAGGGCATCAAGAGTGAGGAGAGAACAGAAGGGTATCCATAGAGAGGAGAGGTCAAAAGGGCATCCAGAGAGAGGATAGAACAGAAGGGCATCCAGAGAAAGGAGAAAACAGAAGGGCATTCAAAGAGAGGAGAGGACATAAGGATATCTCGAGAGAAGAGAGAACAGAAGCACATTGAGAGAGATGGTAGAACATTAGATAATCCAGAAAGAGAAGAGAAGCCCATACAGAGAGAGCAGAAGACTGAAGGACATCCTGATAGAGAAGAGGACAGAAGGGCCTCCGGAGAGAGAAGACAGAAGGGCATCCAGAGAGAGGAGAGGACAGAATGGCATCCAGTGAGAGGAGGCAACTGAAAGGCATCTAGAGAGAAGAGAAGACAGAAGGATATACAGAGTGAGGAGAAAATTGTTGGTCATCCAGAGAAAGGATGAGCCAGAAGGGCATCATTAGAGATGAGAAAACAGAAGGGCATGGGAGAGAGGAGAAGACAGAAGGGCATACAGCGAAAGGAGAGGACAGAAGGGCATCCAGAGAGAGGAGAGCACAGAAGGGCATCCAGAGAGATGACAGGACAGAGAGGCATCCAGAGAGAATAGAGGACAGAAGGGCATCTAGAGAGAGGAGAGAAGAGAAGGGCATCCAGCGAGAGGAGAAGACAAACAGGGAATCCAGAGAGAGGAGAGAACAGAAGGGCATCCAGAGATAAAAGAGGACAGAAGGGGATCCAGGGAGAAAAGTGTACAAAAGGGCATCTAAAGAGAGGAGAGTGAAGAAGGGCATTCAGAGAGAGGAGAGGCCACAATAGATCCAAAAAGAGGAGGGAACAGAAAGCCATCAAGACAGAGGAAAAGGCAGAAAAGCATCCATGGAGAGAAGAGGTCAGAAGGGCATCCAGAGAGAGGAGAGAACAGAAGGGCATCCAGAGAGAAGAGAAAACAGAAACACAACCACAGAGAAAGGAGAACAGAAGGGCATTCATCGAGCAAAGAAAACAGAAGGTTATCCAGGGAAAGTAGAGAATAGAACAGTAGATCCAGAGAGCAGAGAAGAAAGAAGAACATCCAGAGATAGTAGAGAACATAAGGGCAACCAGAGAGAATAGAGGACAGAAGGGCATGAAGAGAGAGCAGAGAACAGAAGGGTATCTAGAAAGAGAGAAAGACAAAAGTTCATCGGGAGATAGGAGAGGACAGAAGGGCATCCCGAGAGAGGAGAGGACAGAATGGCCTTCAAGAGAGAAGAGAAAAAAGAAGGGCATCCCGAGAGAGGAGAGGGCAGAAGGGCATCGTGAGAAAAGAGTAAAGAAGGCCATACTGAGAGAGGAGAAGACAGAAGGTCATCTAGATAAGGGAGAGAACAGAAGGGCATCTACAGAGCAGAAAAGACAGAAGGGCTTCCACAGAGAGGAGAGAACAGAAGGGCATCCAGAAAGAGGAGAAGAGAGAAGGAATCTAGATTTACAAGCGGATAGACAGGCATCCTGAGAAAGGAGAGGACAAGAAGTCATCCAGGGAGAGAAGAGTACAGAAGGTCATCCAGATAGAGGAGAAGACAGAAGGGAATCCAGAGAGAGGAGAGAACAGAAGGGCATCCAGAGAGAAAAGAGGACACAAGAGCATTTAGAGAGTGGAGAGAACAGAAGGGCATACACAGAGAGGATAGAACAGAAGGGTATCCAGAGAGAGGAGGGGATAAATGGGCATCCAGAGAGAGGAGAGAACAGAAGGGCATCAAGAGAGAGGAGAAGCCAGAAGGGAATGCAGAGAGAGGAGAGAACAGAAGGGCATCCAGAGAGAGGAGAGAGCAGAAGGGCATCCAGACAGAGGAGAGGACACAAGGGCATCCAGAAAGAAGAGAAAAAAGAAGGGCATCCAGAAAGAAGATAGTACAAAACGGCATCAAGAGAGAGGAGAAGACAATAGGGAATCCAGAGAGAGGAGAGAACAGAAGGGCATCCAGAGGGAAAAGAGGACACAAGAGCATTCAGAGAGTGGAGAGAAAAGAAGGGCATACACAGAGAGAATAGAACAGAAGGGTATCCAGAGAAAGGAGGGGATAAAGAGGCATCCAGAGAGAGGAGAGAACAGAAGGGCATCAAGAGAGAGGAGAAGAGAAAAGGGCATCTGGAGAGAGGAGAGAACAGAAGGGCATCCAGAGAGAGGAGAGAGCAGAAGGGCAACCAGAGAGAGGAGAGAACAGAACAGCATCCAGAGAGAGCAGAAGACAGAACGGAAGCCAGAAAGCCGAGTGAACAGAAGGGCATAGGTGGAGAGGAGAAGACAGAAGGGCATCCAGAGAGAGGAGAGGACAGAAGGGAATCCAGATGGGGAAGACAGAAGGGCATCCAGAGAGAGGAGAGTGCTAAACGGCATCCGGAGAAAGGAGAAGACAGAAGGGCATCCATAGAGAAGAGAAAACAGAAGGGCATCCAGAAAGAAGAGAAAACAGAAGGGTATCCATAGAGAGGAGAGGACAAAAGGGTATCCAGAGAGAAGATAGAACAGAATGGCATCCAGAGAAATGAGAAACTGAAGAGCATTCTGAGAGAGGAGAGGAGATAAGGACATCCCGAGAGAAGAGAGAACAGAAGCACATTCAGAAACATGATAGAACATTAGAAAATCCAGAAAGGATAGAACAGAAGCCCATCCAGAGAGAGCAGATGACTGAGGGACATCCAGAGAGAGAAGAGGACTGAAATGGCATTTGGAGAGAGAGGACAGAAGGGCATCCAGAGAGAGGAGAGAACGGAATGGCATCCAGTGAGAGGAGAGAACAGAAGTCAGAAGAGAAGACAGAAAGATATCCAGAGTGAGGAGAAAATTGTCAGGCATACAGAGAGAAAAGACAGAAGGGCATGGGGAGAGATGAAAGAACAGAAGGGCATGGGGAGAAAGGAAAAGACAGAAGGGCATCCAGAGAGATGAGAGGACAGAAGGGCATCCAGAGAGAGGAGAGTCAAGAGGGCATCCAGAGAGAGGAGAGGACAGTGAGTCATCCAGAGAGAATAGAGGACAGAAGGGCATCTAGAGAGAGGAGAGAAGAGAAGGGCATCCAGCGAGAGGAGAAGACAAACAGGGAATCCAGAGATAAGAGAGAACAGAAGGGAATCCAGAGAGAAAAGAGGACAGAAGGACATCCAGGGAGAAGAGAGGACAGGAGGGCATCCAGAGAGTGTAGAGTGAACAAGGGCATCCAGAGAGAGGACAGGACAGAATGGATCAAGGGAGAGGAGAGAACAGAAAGCCATCAAGAGAGATGAGAAGACAGAAAGGCATCCATAAAGAGGAGAGGACCCAAGGGCATCCAGAGAGAGGAGAGAACTGAAGGGCATCCAGAGAGAGGAAAAGTCAGAAACACATCCACAGAGAGGGGAGAACAGAAGGGCATTCAGAGAGCAGAGAAAACAGAAGGGCATCCAGGATGAGTAGAGAATAGAACAGTATCCAGAGAGTGGAGAAGACAGAAGAACATCCAGAGACAGGAGAGAGAACATAAGGGCATCGAGAGAGAGGAGAGATCAGAAGGGCATCCAGAGAGAGAAGAAGACAGTAGGGCATCCAGGGAGTGGAGACAACAGAATGGCATCCAGAGAGAGGAGAAGACAGAAGGGCATCCAGAGAGACGAGAGAACAGAAGGGCATCCAGAGAGAGGAGAAGACAGAAGGGAATCCAGAGAGAGGAGAGGACAGAAGGGCATCCAGAGGGAGGAGAAGAAAGAAGGGCATCCATAGAGAGGAGAGGGAAGAAGGGCATCCCGAGAGAGGAGAGAACAAAGGGCATCAAGAGAAAGGAAAGACAAAAGGGCATTCAGAGAGAGGAGAGGACATAAGGATATCCGGAGAGACAAGAGAACAGAAGCACATTCAGAGAGATCATAGAACATTAGAGAATCCAGAAAGAGGATAGAACAGAAGCCCATCCAGAGAGAGCAGAAAACTGAGGGACATCCAGAGAGAGAAGAGGACTGAAGGGCATCTGGAGAGAGATTACAGAAGGGCATCCAGAGAGAGGAGAGTACAGAATGGCATCCAATGAGAGGAGAGAAGTGAAGGACATCTAGACAGAAGAGAAGGCAGATGGATATCCTGAGTGAGGAGAAAATTGTCGGGCATACAGAGAGAAGAGAAGACAGAAGGGCATCGGGAGAGATGAAAGAACAGAATGGCATAGGGAGAGAAGAGAAAACAGAAGGGCATCCAGAGAGAAGAGAGGACAGAGAGGCATCCAGAGAGAATAGAGGACAGAAGGGCATCTAGAGAGAGGAGAGAAGAGAAGGGCATCCATCAAGAGAAGAAGACAAACACGGAATCCAGAGAGAGGAGAGAACAGATGGGAATCCAGAGAGAAAAGAGGACAGAAGGACATCCAGGGAGAAGAGAGGACAGAAGGTCATCCAGAGAGAGGAGATTGAAGAAGGGCATTCAGAGAGAAGAGAAGACAGAATGGATCCAGAGAGGAGAGAACAGAAAGCCTTCAAGAGAGAGAGGAGAAGACAGAAAGGCATCCATGGAGAGGAGAGGACAGAAGGGCATCCAGAGAGCAGAGAAAACAGAAGGGCATATAGAGAGAGGAGAAGACAGAAACACATCCAAGGAGAGGGGAGAACATAAGGGCATTCAGAGAGCAGAGAAAACAGAAGGGCATCCAGGGAGAGAAGAGAATAGAACAGTATCCAGAGAGTGGAGAAGACAGAAGAACACCCAGAGAAAGGAAAGAACATAAGGGCATCCAGAGAGAGGTGAGAGCAGAAGGGTATCCAGAGAGAGAAGAAGACAGTAGGGCATCCGGAGAGAGGAGAGGACAGAACGGCATCCAGAGAAAGGAGAAGACAGAAGGGAAGCCAGAGAGACGAGAGAACAGAAGGGCATCCAGAGAGAGAAGAGAACAGAACAGCATCCAGAGAGGGAAGACAGAAGGGAAGCCGGAGAGACGAGGGAACAGAAGGGCATAGGGAGAGAGGAGAAGACAGAAGTGCATCCAGAGAGAGGAGAGGACAGAAGGGCATCCAGCAGGAGGAGAAGACAGAAGGGCATCCAGAGAGAGGAGTGGACAGAAGGGCATAGGTAGAGAGGAGAAGACAGAAGGGCATCCAGAGAGAGGAGAGAACAGAAGGGCATCCAGAGAGAGGAGAAGGGAGAAGGGCATTCGGAGAGAGGAGAGAACAGAAGGGCATCCAGAGAGAGGAGAGAGCTGAAGGGAATCCAGAGAGAGGAGAAGGGAGAAGGGCATCCGGAGAGAGGAGAGAACAGAAGTCATCCAGAGAGAGCAGAAAGCTGAAGGGCATCTGTAGACAGGAGAAGACAGAAAGGCATCCAGAGAGAGGAGAGTACAGAAGGGCATCCAGAAAGAAGAGAGAACAGAAGGGCATCAAGAGAGAGGAGAGAGCTGAAGGGAATCCAGAGAGAGGAGAGAACAGAATGGCATCAAGAGAGATGAGAGAGCAGAAGGGCATCTAGAGAGAGTAGAGGACACAAGGGCATCCAGAGAGGAGAGAACAGAAGGGCATCCGGATAGAGGAGTGAACAGAAGTGCATCCAGAGAGAGGAGAGAGCTGAAGGGCATCCGGAGAAAGGAGAAGACTGAAGGACATCCAGGGAGAGAAGAGGACTGAAGGGCCTCCGGAGAGAGAAGAGAGAATGGCATCCAGAGAGAGGAGAGGACAGAACATAAGGACATCCCAAGAGAAGAGAGAATAGAAGCACATTCAGAGAGATGATAGAACATTAGAGAATCCAGAAAGAGGAGAGAACATAAGGCATCCAGAGAGAATAGAGGACAGAAGGGCATGTAGATATAGCAGAGAACAGAAGGGTATCCAGAAAGTGGAGAAGACAGAAGGGCATCAGGTGATAGAAGCAGACAGAAGGGCATCCAGACAGAGGAGAGGACAGAATGGCTTCCAGAGAGAAGAGAGAAAAGAACGGCATCCAGAGAGAGGAGAGGGCAAAAGGGCATCCACAGAAAAGAGTAAAGAAGACCACACAGAGAGAGGAGAAGACAGAAGAGCATCTGGATAGAGGAGAGGACAGAAGGGTATCTAGAGAGAGGAGAGAACAGAAGGGCATCTAGAGAGCAGAGAAGACAGTAGTGATTTCAGAGAGAGGAGAGAACAGAAGGGCATCCGGAAAGAGGAGAAGAGAGAAGTATTCTAGATGGAGAAGAGGACAGATGGGCATCCTGAGAGAGGAGAGGCCAGAAGGGCATCTAGGGAGAGAAGAGAACAGAAGGTCATCCAGAGAGAGGAGAAGACAGAATGGAATCCAGAGCGAAAAGAGAACAGAAGGGCATCCAAAGAGAGAAGAGGACACAAGGACATCCAGAGAGAGAGGAGAAAATAGAAGGGCATCCAGAGAGAGGATAGAACAGAAGGGTATCCAGAGAGAGGAGAGGACAAAAGGGCATCCAGAGAGAGAGAGGAGAGAACAGAAGTGCAACCATAGAAAGGAGAAGACAGAACGGCATTCAGAGAGAGGAGAGGACAGAAGGACATCATGAGAGAAGAGAGAACAGAAGCGCAGCCAGAGAGATGAGAGAACAGGAGAGAATCCAGAAAGAGGAGAGAACAGAAGCCCATCCAGAGAGAGCAGAACAGTGAAGAACATTCAGAGAAAGAAGAGGACTGAAGGGCATCCGGAGAGAGGAGAACACAGAAGGGCCTGTAGAGAGAGGAGAAGAAAGAAAGGTATCCAGAGTGAGTAGAAAATTATCAGGAATCCAGAGATAGGAGAAGACAGAAGGGCATCGGGAGATATGAGAAGACAGAAGGGCATCCAGAGAGAGGAAAGGACAGAATTTTCTCCAGAGAGAAGAGAACAGAAGGGCATCCAGAGAGAGAAAAGGAAAAAAGACATCCACATAAAAAAGTGCAGAAGGCCATACACAGAGAGGAAAAGACAGAAGGTCATATAGATACAGGAAAGAACAGAAGGGCATCCAGAAAAAGGAGACAACAGAAAGGCGTCCAGAGAGAAGAGAGAACAGAAGTGCATCCAGAAAGAGGAGAAGACAGAAGGGCATCCAGAGAGAAGAGAGGATAAAACGGCATCCAGAGAGAGGAGAAGACAGAAGGGAATCCAGAGAGAGGAATGAGAAGAAGGGCATCTAAATAGAGCAGAATACAGAAGGGCATCCAGAAATAGGAGAAGACAGAAGGGAATTAGGAGAGAGGAGAAGACAGAAGGACATGAAGATAGAGGAGAGGACAGAATTTCCTCCAGAGAGAAGACAGAGCAGAAGGGCATCCAGAAAAGGGCATCCAAATAAAATAGTACAGAAGGCCATACAGAGAGAAGAGAAGACAGAAGGGCATCTAGATAGAGGAGAGAAAAGAAGGGCATCCAGAAAAAGGAGAGAACAGAAGGGCATCCAGAGAAGGAGAAGACAGAAGCGAATCCAGAGAGGGGAGAGAACAGAAGGGCATTTGGAGAGACGAGAGAACAGAAGGGAATCCAGAGAGAGGAGAGACCAGAAGGGCATCAAGAGAGAGGAGAAGACAGAAGGGAATCCAGAGAGAGGAGAGAACAAAATGGCATCCAGATAGAGGAGAGAGCAGAAGGGCTTCTAGTGAGAGGAGAGAGCAGAAAGGCTTCCAGAGAGAGAAGAAGACAGAAGGGCATCCAGAGAGCAGAGAGAACAGAAGGGTATCCAGAGAAAGGAAAAGACAGAAGGGAAACCAGGGAGACGAGAGAACAGAAGGGAATAGGGAGTGAGGAGAAGACAGAAGGGCATCCTGAGAGAGGAGTAGACAGAAGGGAATCCAGATTGAAGACAGAACCGAAGGGCATCCAGAGAGAGGAGAAAGCAGAAGGGCATCCAGAGAGAGAAGAGGACACAAGGACATCCAGAGAGAGGAGAGAACAGAAGGACATCAACAGGGAGAAGAGAACAGAAGGTTTTTCATAGAGAGGAGGGGGTAAATGGGTATCCAGAGAGAGGATAGAACAGAAGGTCATCAAGAGAAAGGAGAATATAGAAGGGCATTCAGAAAGACTATAGTACATAAGGAGATCCCGAGAGAGGAGAGAACAGAATCTCATTCAGAGAGATGATAGAATATTAGATAATCCAGAAAGAGGAGAGAACAGAAGCCCATCCAGAGAAAGCAGAAGACTGAAGGACATCCAGAGAGAGAAGAGGACTGAAGGAAATCTGGAGAGAGAAGACAGAAGTGCATCCAGAGAGAGGAGAGAACAGAATGGCATCGGTGAGAGGAGAGAACAGAGAGGCATCCAGAGAGAATAAAGGGCAGAAGGGCATCTAGAGAGAGGAGAGAAGAGAAGGGCATCCATCAAGAGGAGAAGACAAACAGGGAATCCAGAGAGAGGAGAGAACAGAAGGATATCCAGAGAAAAAAGTGGACAGAAAGGCATCCAGTGAGAAGAGACGACAGAAGAGCATCCAGAGAGAGTAGAGTGAAGAAGGGCATCCAGAGAGAGGAGAGGACTGAATGGATCCAGAGAGAGGAGAGAACAGAAATCCATCAAGAGAGAGGAGAAGACAGAAAGGCATACATGGAGAGGAGAGGTCAGAATGGCATCCAGAGAGAAGAGAGAACAGAAGGGCATCCATAGGGAAGAGAAGACAGAAACACATCCACAGAGAGAGGAGAAGAGAAGGGCATTCAGAGAGCAGAGAAAACAGAAGGACTTGCAGGGAGAGTAGAGAACAGAACAGAATCCAGAGAGTGGAGAAGACAGAAAAATATCCAGAGACAGCAGAAAGAACATAAGGGCATCCAGAGAGAGGAGAGAGCAGAAGGGCATCCAGAGAGAGAAGAAGACAGTAGGGCATCTGGAGAGAGGAGAGAATAGAAGCTCATCCAGAGAGAGGAGAGAATGGAATGGCATCCAGAGAGAGGAGAAGACAGAGGAGAAGCCGGAGAGACGAGAGAACAGAAGTGCATAGGAAGAGAGGCGAAGACAGAAGGGCATCCAGAGAGAGGAGAGGACAGAAGGGAATCCAGAGGTAGGAGAAGACAGAAGAGCATCCAGAGAAAGGAGAGGAAAGAAGGGCATCCCGAGAGAGAAGAGAACAAATGGCATCTAGAGAGAGAAGAAGACAGAAGGGCAATCAGAGAGAGGAGAGGAGAGAAGGGCATAGGGATAGAGGAGAAGACAGAAGGGCATCCGGAGAGAGGAGAGAACAGAAGGGCATCCAGAAAGAGGAGAAGACAGAAGTGCATCCTGAAAGAGGAGAGAACAGAAGGGCATCCAGGGAGAGGAGAGGGCTGAAGGGCATCCGGAGAGAGGAGAAGACAGAAGGGCATCCAGAGAGAGTAGAGAACAGAAGAGCATCCAGGAGGAGAGGGAACAGAATGGCATCAACAGAGAGTAGAAGATAGAAGGGAATCCAGAGAGAGGAGAGAACAGAAGGGCATCAAGAGAGAGGATAGAACACAAGGGCATCAAGAGAGAGGAGAAGACAGAAGGGAATCCAGAGAGAGGAGAGAACTGAAGGGCATCCAGAGAGAGGAGAGAGCAGAAGGGCATCCAGAGAGAGAAGAGGACACAAGTGCATAAAGAGAGAGGAGAGAACAGAAGGGCATCAAGAGAGAGGAAAGAACAGAAGGGTATCCATAAAGAGGACAGGACAAAAGTGCATCCAGAGAGAGGATAGAACAGAAGGGCATCCAGAGAAAGGAGAAGACAGAAGAGCATTCAGAGAGGAGAGGACATAATGACATCCCAAGAGAAAAGAGAACAGAAGCACATTCAGAGAGATGATAGAACATTAGAGAATCCAGAAAGATTAGAGAACATAAGGGCATCTAAAGAGAATAAAGGACAGAAGGGCATGTAGAGAGAGCAGAGAATAGAAGGGTATCCAGAAAAAAGAGAAGACAGAAGGGCACCGGGAGATAGGAGTAGACAAAAGGGCATCCAGATAGAGGAGAGGACAGTATGGTCTCCAGAGAGAAGAGAGAAAAGAAGGGCATCCAGAGAGAGGAGAGGGCAGAAGGGCATCCACAGAAAAGATGAAAGAAGGCCATACAGAGAGAGGAGAAGACAGAAGGGCATCTAGATTGAGGAGAGAACAGAAGGGCATCCAGATAGAGGAGAGAACAGAAGGGTATCTAGAGAGAGGAGAGAACAGAAGTGCATCCAGAGAGCAGAGAAGACAGAATGGCTTCCAGAGAGAGGAGACAACAGAAGGAAATCCGGAAAGAGGAGACGAGATAAGGAATCTAGATGGAGAAATGGACAAATGGGCATCCTGAGAGAGGAGAGGACAGAAGGGCATCCAGGGAGAGAAGGGAACAGAAAGTCATCCAGAGAGAGGAGAAGACAGAAGGGAATCAAGAGAGAGTAGAGAACAGTAGGGCATCCAGAGAGAGAAGAGGACACAAGGCATCCAGACAGAGGAGAGAACAGAAGGGCATCCAGAGAGAGGATAGAATAGAAGGGTACCTAGAGAGAGGCGAGGACAAAAGGGAATCCAGAGAGAGGAGAGAACAGAAGGGCAACTAGAGAAAGGAGAAGACAGAAGGGCATCCAGAGAGAGGATAGGACAGAAGGATATCCCGAGAGAAGAGAGAACAGAAGCACATCTGCAGAGATGAGAGTACAGGAGAGAATCCAGAAAGAGGAGAGAACAGAAGCCCATCCAGTGAGAGCAGAATAATGAAGGACATCCAGAGAGAGAAGAGGCTTGAAGGGCATTGGGAGAGACGAGAGAACAGAAGGGAATAGGGATAGAGGAGAAGACAGAAGGGCATTTATGGAGAGCAGAGAACAGAAGGACATCCAGAAAGAGGAGAATACAGAAGGGCATCGGGATATAGGAGAAGACAGAAGGGCATCCAGAGAGAGGAGAGGACAGAATTTCCTCCACAGAAAAGAGAGAGCAGAAGGACATCCAGAGAGAGGAGAGGAAAAAAGGCCATCCACATAAAATAGTACAGAAGGCCATACAGCAAGAGGAGAAGAGAAAAGGGCATCTAGATAGAGGAGAGAACAGAAGTGCATCCAGAAAGAGGAGAGAACAGAAGGGCATCCAGAGAAGGAGAAGACAGAAACGAATCCAGAGAGAGGAGAGGATAGAACAGCATCCAGTGAGAGGAGAAGACAGAAGACAGAAGGTAATCCAGAGAGAGGAGAGAACAGAAGGGCATCCAGACAGAGGAGAGAGCAGAAGGGCATCTAGAGAGAGGAAAAGACAGAAGGGCATCCGTAGAGAGGAAAGAACAGAAGGGCATCCAGAAAGAGGAGAGAACAGAAGGGCATCAAGAGAGAGGAGAAGACAGAAGGATATCCCGAGAGAGGGGAGAACAGAAGCGCAACCAGAGAGAGGAGAGTGCAGAAGTGCATCCAGAGAGAGGAGAAGACAGAAGGGATGTTTCTGTTTTGAACTATGGAAAAGCACACCCCTGTGGTGGACATTGTTGAGGACGCCCCTGTTGTGGACAGGGGAAAAACATCTCTGTGGTGGACAGTCCAGTGGACGTCTTGTGGTTGACAGGATGTCCCTGTGGTGAAGTGTGCTGAGCACAACTCTATGTTGGACATTGGTGAGAACATCCTTGTGGTGAACATTGGACAGGATGTCCCTGTGGCTGACCAAGTGTAGGACCTTCCCGTGGTGGACAGTGGGGTGGTGGTTTCTGTGCTGGACAGTGGGAAGTATGTTTTTTTGGTGGACAATGAGGAGGATGTCCCTGTGGTGGACAGTAGAATGAACATCACTGTGGTGGACTGTAGAGAGGACCTCCCTGTGGTAGACAGTAGGAAGGATGTCCCTGTAGTGAACCTTGGTGAGGACACCCCTGTGTTGGACCGTGTGGAAAACATCCCTGTGGTGGAAAGTGGGGAGGAGTCCCTTTGGTTGACACTGGGGAATAAGTCCCTGTGGTGGACAGTGGTCAGGATGTCTTTCTGGTGGACAGTGGTGATGACGTTTCTCTGGGGCAAAGGGGAATGTCCCTTTGGTAGACATTGGGAATGATGTCCCTGTCATGGATTGTGTGGAGAACATCTCTGGGGTAGACAGTGGTGAAGACATCCATGGTGTTCACAGGAAGATGTTCTTGTGGTGCACAAGGGTGAGGACATCCCTGTTGTGCACGGGAGGATGTCCTTGTTGTGCACAGTGGGGAGGATGTCCTTGTAGTGAACAGTGAGAAGGACATCCCTGTGGTGGAGAGCTGGGAGAAACTCTCTGTGGTGGACAGTGGGAAGGACGTCCCTGTTGTGGGCAGTGGAAAGGACTTTTCTTTAGTGGACTTGGGGGAATACGTTCGTTTGATGGACAATGGGGAGGACGTACTTTGGTGGAGAGTGTTGAGGAAGTTTCTCTGGTGCAAAGGAGAACGTCCTTTGGTGGACATTGGATATGATGTCCCTGCCTTGGAGTGTGCAGAGGACATCTCTGGGGTAAACTGTGGTGAGGACATTCCTGGTGTGCAAAGGCAGACGTTCCTGTGGTGCACAAGTGTGAAGACATCACTGATGTGCACAGGATTATGCCCCTGTGGTGCACAGTGGGGAGGATGTCCTTGTGGTGAACAGTGAGAAGGATGTTACTGTTTTGGACAGCTGAAAGGACTTCTCTATGTTTGACAGTAGGAAGGACCTCCCTGTGATGGCTAGTTGGTAGGATGTCCATATGGTGGACAGTGGGGAGGACATCCCTGTTTTGGACAGTGGGGAGGACTTTACTGTTGTGGACAGTTGGAAAGACATCACTGTGGTGGACAGCTGGGAGGACCACTCTTTGGTTGACAGTGAAAAAGATGTCCAGTGATGGACAATGATGAGGAGTGTGTTGAACAGCTCAGAAGACAGCCTTGTAGACTGTAGTAAGAACTTGTAGTAAGAACAAAGTTCCTGTGGTGCACAAAAGAATGTCTCTTTGGTGGAGAGTGAGAAGGGTGTCCTTGTAGTGGGGAGTTCAGAGGACATCTCTGGGGAGTACAGTGGTAAGAACATCCCTCTTCTGCACAAGAGGATGTCCCTGAGATGTACAGTGGAGAGGACATCACTGTGGTGGACAGGCAGAAGAATGTTCCTGTTGTGGACAGTGGGGAGAATCTCCCTGTGTTGGATAATGTGTAAGATGTCCCTGTGGTTTACAGTGTGGAAAATATTCATGTTGTGGACAGTGGTGAGGACTTCCCTGTAGTGGACAATGGAGAGGACAACCATGTTGTGTACAATGGTAAGGATGTCCTTGTGGTACACAAGAGGATGTCCCTGTGGTGGATAATTGGAAGGACATTTCTATGGTGAACAGTTGAAAGGATGTCCCTGTGATTTACAGTTGGGAGGATCTCCCTGTGGTGGACAGTGGAGAAAATGTTTCTGTGGTGGACAATGATATATACATGTTTGTTGTGAACAGTGGCGAGGACATCAATCTGGTAGACAGTGGAAAAGACATCCTTGTGGTGGACAGTAGAGAGGACTACCCTGTGGTGGACAGTGGCAAGGAGATCCCCGTGGTGGATAGTGGAAAGGTCATATAAGTTGTGGACAGTGGGAAGGACATCCCTGTTGTGGACATTGGGATAGACCTCTTTCTGGTGGACAGTGGGAAGAGTGTGCCTCTGGTGGACAGTGGGGAGGACCTACTTGTGATGGACAGTGGGAAGGAGATCCCTGTTATGATCTGAGGAGAGGATATCACTGAAGTGGACAGTCTTAAGGATGTCATCTTGGTGGACAGTGGGGAGGACTTTCCTAGTTTGAATAGTGGGAAGGATATCACTGTTGGAGACAGTGGGGAGCAAATTCAAGTGGTGGATGGTGGGGAGTATTTCCCTGTGATGGACAGTGGGGAGGATATTACTCTGGTGCACTGGAGAATATCCCTGTGGTGCATAGTTGGAAGGATGTCAATATGGTGGAGAGTGCAGAGGACATATCTGTTGTGGACAGTGGTTAGGACATCTCTGTTGTGCACAGGGGGATGTCCCTGTGTTGCACAGTGGGGAGGATGTCCCTGTTGTTTTCAGTGGGAAGGATTCACTGTGTTTGATAGTTGGGAGGACATCCGTGTTGTGGACAGTTAGGAGGATGTCCCTGTGTTGGAGAGTTGAGAGGATTTCACTGTAGTAGACAGTGTGGATGACGGCCTTCTAGACAGTAAAAACAATGCTCCTGTGGTGCACAAGAGAATGTTTCTTTGGTGGACAGTGAAAAGGATGTCCTTGTAGTGGGGAGTGCAGAAGAGAGCTCTGGGTTGGACAGTGGTAAGAACATCCCTGTTGTGCACAGGAGGATGTCCCTGTGGTGTACAGTGGGAAGGACATCCCTGTGGTGGACAGTGAAGAGGTCTTACCTTCGATCGAAAGTTGAAAGGACGTCCTTGTGTTCGACAGTGGGAAGGACGTCCCTTTGGAGGACAGTGGAGAGGACATCATTGTGGTGGACAGACAGAAAGATGTCCCTGTGGTGGACAGAGGGGAGGACCTTCCTGTGGTGGACAGTGGGTAGGATGTCCCTGTGGTTTACAGTGCAGAAGGTATTCGTGTGGTGGATGGTGGTGAGGACTTCCTTGTAGTGCATATTGTTGAGGACAACCATGTTGTGGACAGTGGTAAGGATGTGCTTGTAGGACACAGTAGGCTATCCCTGTGGTGGACAGTGGGAAGGGCATCTGTTTTGTGGACCGTGGAAAAAACGTTCCTGTGGTTGACAGTTGGGAGGACCTAACTCTGGTGGACAGTGGGGAGGACACATCTTTTGTGGACAGTGGTTAGGACGTCTCTGTGGTGGATTGTGGAAAGGACATCACTTGGATGGACAGTAGAGAGGACCTCCATGTGGTGGATGTTGGGAAGGAGGAACGTGTTGTGGACAGTGGGGAGAATATTTCTGTGGTGGACCATTGAAATGATGTCTCTGTGGTGGACAGTGGAGAGGACCTCTTTGTGGTAGACAGTGGGTAGTATGTCCCTTGGTAGACAGTGTGTAGTATGGTCTTGTGGTAGACAATGGGCAGGATGTCCCTGTGGTGGACAGTGGAAAGAACATCCCTGTTGTGGACAGTGGGGAGGACATCCCTGTGGTTGACAGTGGAAACTACATCACTTTGATGGACAGTAGGAAGCACCTCCCTGTGATGAACAGTGGGAAGGAGGTCCGTGTGGTGGACAGTGGGAAGGACATTTATGTTGTTGACTGTGGGAAAAACTTCTCTGTTGTGGACATTGGGAAAGACCTCCTTGTGGTGAACTGTGGGAAGAATGTCCCTCTTGTGGACAGAGGGGAGGAAGTCACTTAGGTTGAATGTGGGAAGGACATCCCTGTGGTGAACAGTGGGGAGGATGTCCCTGTTCTTTACAGTGGGAAGGACTTTGCTGTGTTTGATAGTTGAGAGGACATCCATGTTGTGGACAGTTGGGAGGATGTCCCTGTGTTGGAGAGTTGAGAGCATTTCCCTGTGATGGACAGTGTGGATGACAGCCTTGTGGACAGTAAGGACAATGCTCCTGTGGTGCACAAGAGAATGTTACTTTGATGGACAGTGAAAAGGATGTACTTGTAGTGGGGAGTGCAGAAGACATCTCTGGGTTAGACAGTGGTAAGAACATCCCTGTTGTGCACAGGAGGATGTCTCTGTGGTGGACAGTGAGAAGGACATCCCTGTGGTTGACAGTGAAGAGGTCTTCCCTTCGGTGGACAATTGAAATGACGTGCTTGTGGTCGACAGTGGGAAGGATGTCCCTTTGGAGAACAGTGGAGAGGACATCATTGTGGTGGACAGACAGAAGGATGTCCCTGTGGTGGACAGAGGTGAGGACGTTCTTGTGGTGGACAGTGGGTAGGATGTCCCTGTGGTTTACAGTGCAGAGGATATTCATGTGGTGGATGGCAGTGAGGACTTCCCTGTAGTGCATATTGTTGAGGACAACCATGTTGTGGACAGTGGTAAGGATGTCCTTGTAGGACACAGGAGATTATCCCTGTGGTGGACAGTGGAAAGGGCATCAGTTTGGTGGACAGTGGAAAAAACGTCCCTGTGGTTGACAGTTGGGAGGACCTAACTGTGGTGGACAGTGGGGAGGACACATCTTTTGTGGACAGTGGGAAGGATGTCCCTGTGGTGGATTGTGGAAAGGACATCTCTTTGATGGACAGTAGAGAGGACCTCCCTGTGGTCGACATTGGGAAGGAGGTCCCTGTTGTGGACAGTGGGGAGAATATTTATGTGGTGGACTGTTGAAATGATGTCTCTGTAGTGGACTGTAGAGAGGACCTCTTTGTTGTAGACAGTGGTTAGTACATCCCTGTGGTAGATAGTGTGTAGTATGGTCCTGTGGTGGACATTCGGGAGGACATCCCTGTTGTCGATATTGGGAAGGACCTCCTTGTGGTGAACAGTGGAAAGAACATCCCTGTTGTGGACAGCGGGGAGGACATTACTGTGGTGGACAGGGGAAGGACATCCTTGTGGTGGACAGTGAAGAGGACTTTCCTGTGTTGGACATTTGGGATGACATCCCTGTGGTGAATAATGGGAAAGACGTTTCTTTGATGGATAGTGGGGAGGATGTCCCTGTCGTAGAGTGTGCAGAGGATAACTCTGAGTGGAGGGTGTTGCTGACATCTCTGGTGTGCAAAGGAGGATATCCCTGTCATGCACAGTGGTGAGGATATCCCTGTTGTGCACAGGAAAATGTCCCTGTTGTGCAAAGTGGGTAAGATGTCTCAGTGGTGAACGGTGAAAAGGATGTCAGTGTGGTGGACAATCTGGCGGATGTCCCTGTGGTGGACAATGGGAAGGACATCCCTTTGGTGGACAACAATGAGGAATTCTCTATGGTGGACTGTATGAAGCACGTCCTTGTTGTGGTCAGTGGGGAGGATGTCCCTGTGATGGACAGTGGGGAGGATGTCTCTTTGGTAGGCAGTTGAAAGATGTACCTTTGGTGGACAGTAGGAAGAATGTCACTTTGGTGGACAGTGGGAAGGACATCTCTGTGGTAGTCAGTGGGTAGGATGTCCCTGTGAAGGGCAGTGGGTAGAATGTCTCTGTGGTGAACAGTGGGAAGGACATCACTCTTGTGGACAGTGGGGAGTATATTTCTGTGGTGGAAAGTGGTTTTGATGTCCCTGTGGTGGACAGTGGAGAGGACCTACCTGTTTTGGAGATTCGAGAGGACTTCCCTGTGCTAGACATGGGTAGGACGTCCCTGTTGTGGACAGTGTGTAGTACGTTCCTGTGGTGGACACTGGGGAGGATGTCCCTGTGGTGGACAGTGAAAAGAACATCCCTGTTGTGGAAAGTGGGGATGACGTCCCTGTGGTGGACAGTGGAAAGGACATCACATTGATGGACAGTAGAGAGGACCTCCCTGTGCTGGACAGTGGGAAGGAGGTCTCTGTGGTGGACAGTGGGAAGGACATTTATGTTGTGTACTTTCAGAAGCCAGGAACCTCGCCTCTTACCCTTACCCATAACTCTCTCCACCTGCACAATGTCCCCTGTAGCTTCATCTCCCTGGCAACCACAAGGTCCTGCTTGATAGTTATGTCCCCTGAAGCTTCATCTCCCTAGCAACCACAAGGTTCAGCTTGACAGTTACAAATAGACTTATAGACTTAAAGCATGATTGAGTGAGACAGGATCATAGCCTGTGACCTGCTTTCCTCGGGGTAAGCTTCATTTTCATTCCATCCCATAAGAATGGGCCATTCACTGTCGAAGGAGGCATCCTTCATAAAGGACCTCAAACAAAGTCTCAGACAGAGAGGAATTAGGGTTAAGAAATAAATCTCATAAGTTTCTTTGTGTTTATTAATGAACAGTGTCCTTGGCTCATGATTGATGGTCCTATCATACACCCTAAGAAGTGGCAAAAGTTGGGTCATGAACTAAATAAAAATTAATGTGAAAATGACAGTGCAGTTAATCTGAAAATTTTCTCATTTTGGGGTATTATTAGGGACATTATTGAGGATGCTGACAGAAACTCAGGTAAATGCCAGCTCTTGTCGGTCACAGAATACTGCTTATCACAATCTCGTCCTGGCTCCGCAGGTTTCTCCTGCCCGACATCTCAGGCTTCTGTTCCTTTTACACTTATTGATATGCCTCATGAGTCTCAGCTTCCCTCCTCGTCTGATTCTCCTCATATTTATCCTGATTTGTCAGCTTTGGATTCCTCAACCCCGGCCTCTCCTGTGCACCATTGTCATAGTTCTGTTTCCACTGCTCATTTGCCCACACAGTATGTGCCTTTAGCCACTGGCAACCCTTACTTCTCTCATTCTCAAACTTCCTACTGTAATCCTGTTCTTTAGAAGCACCCACCTCTATGCTCGCCTTCCTCAGCCTCTTGGAGTTCCCGCCACCCCCACCTCCATCTCCCGCTGCTGCAGCGGCTGATACACAGCACTTGCCCCCTTCCCGCCCAACTTGCTTTGTCTCTGTCCCTGCGCTTCCAGCTGCATCCAGGGCTTCTGAATCAGAGCCTTTGGATTCTGGCACTACAGCCATTCCCACACTAATGCCAGTTCCCTGGGTCTCCACGTCACTTTCTATGTCTGCGGTTTTGACTTTCCCTGCTACCCTGCCTGTTTCTCTCTCTGACATGAAGACCTGCCTTTCTTCTCAGGTCCATGAATTGGCAGATATCCTCCACCTTCAGGAGTAAATTTCATGGCTCTCAGCCCTTTGTTCCTCCTCCCCTGTGGAGGACTCTCAATGTTTGGTTTTCCCTGTCACTTGCTCTCAGGGTATCCCTCCTAAGACACCTGCGGCTCCTGATTCTAACTCATCACAGACCCCGCCACTCCCTCTCCCTTCCTGGTCTAGTGCTCAGAATTCACACAGCCACATGCCTGCCACTCCTTCTTCCTCCTCATGCCCCATGCCCCTTTCCTCTTCATGGTCCTCTCATAAACCTTCCCAGCCTTCTTGCCCCCAATTGGGGACAGAGGCAGTCTTCTGGAGATGAGGATGAAACAGAGCCAGAAAGTGGAAGCAGGGATGACGCAGAGCCACGACAGAAAATGTAAACGTGTGCCCTATGGAGAATCCTACAATCTTTTAAAAAAAAAACTCTGCTTCAAACAGTTAGAAAAATTAAATTCGGCTGTTAGGAATTATTGGCCCAATGCTCCCTTCACTCTTTCCCTTCTTGAAAGCCTTGGGGCAGGTGGATATTTAACACCCAATGAGTGGTTGACAGTTGCCCAGGCCATATTAACTCGGGGATAGTTTTTCTCCTGGCAGGATGATTGGGCAGTTCGTTGCAGGTCTCACACACAAGTCAATCTCTCAAGCTCATGCTCACCCTCCAATAAATAGACACTTGATAAACTCCTAGGTTGAGGGAAATATGCCTCTAACTAAATACAGCAAAAATTTTCTTTGGGTCTCTTGGCTCAGTCTTCCTCAGCAGCTATGAGTGCCTGGAGAGCCATTCCCATGAAAGGCTCTATCCTTTCCCCCTTGACCAAGATCATTCAGGGCAATCAAGAAGAATTTTCAGAATTTGTTGCCCACCTCCTGGAGGCAGCTGAGAGATCCTTGGAACCTGGCCAGGGAGACAATAAACTTCTTCAGCAGCTTGCTTATGAAAATGCTAACTCTGCCTGTAGGGCTGCCCTTCGAGGAAAATATAAAAATAAAGATTTGGATGAGATGATTCATATCTGCAAGGATGTAGATCCCTTTGCCCAGAAGATCTCACAACCATCAATCTGGCTGTGGGAGCGGCCACTACAGCTACTAGTGGTGGGGCAAACGTATCCACCTGTTTTAGATGTGGTCACCTGGGCCATTTTGCTAAACAGTGCCCTCAGTGTAAACCCATAGCTCAGCCCCCACCTCAATGGAAGGGAGAGCATTCACTTCCAATGACCCCTCGCCCTCGCTGCAGGCTAGTCAAATATTGGGCTACTGCCTGCCATTCCAAAACTGATATTTTGGCCAACCGCTCCCTCCCCTTCAGGGAAACGGGATGCGGAGCCAGACCCAGAACCCTTAGCCAGTCTCCTTCCTGCCAGCCTCGGGAAACAGCCAGGCAGGGCCACATCAAACCTTCCATCAACAGCTCCCAAAACAGCCACAGCCCTCTGTAGGGCTACCCCAGGAAGTGCAGGATTGGACCTCTGTGACTCCTCCAATACAATACAATATTAGAAGCTGGAGGAGGAGTTCAGATTACTCTGGAGAAGTTAAAGTATTGGCCACTAGTTCTAGAGGGCTCCTTCACATTCGCCAGGGACAGTGCCTTGCACAGGCCTTTTCCCTTCCAGTAGACACCTCCACACCTTCCTTGGGCCCATCCCGGGGTGCTTCCACTCCTGAGTTTTCTGATGTCTATTGGGTCTAAAGACTCTCACAAGAGTGCCCACAATTAAAACTGAAACTTAATGGCAAAAACTTTGAGGGCATACTTGACTCAGGAATGGACTCCAGAGTTATTTCACAGGCCTCTTGGCCCTGTCAGCCTTCTTTAACTCACCTTCAAGGCATTGGCCAGTCCACCAACACCCTTCACAACTCCTAGTTGCTCACTTGAGAGGATCCTGAGGGTAATACTGGACATGTTAGACCATTCATTGTACCTGGCCTCCCTATAAACTTATGGGGTCGAGATATATTGAGTCAAATGGGAGTTCTTATGTTTAGCCCCTCTGCAGTTGTTACCCACCAGATGCTGGACCAGGGGTTCATCCCTGGACAAGGCTTGGGCAGATGCAATCAAGGGATTCCCACCCCAATTTCTGTTACACCAAAGACCTCACGCTCAGGACTAGGTTATGATTCAAATTTTTCTTAAGGACCATTGCTCCCCCTGCACGCAAGACAGATAAGATCAACTGCAAGTCAGATTCCCCTATCTGGGTCAACCAGTGGTCCCTCCCTCAACATAAACTTTTAGTGGCCATGCAGTTGGTGCAGGAACAATTAGATGCTGGCCACATTGAACCCTCCATCTTCCCTTGGAATACACCCATTTTGTGATAAAAAAGAAAGGGGGCAGATGGAGACTGCTCCAGGACCTCAGAAAAATTAATAAGACTGTGGTCCCAATGGGAGCCCTCCAGCATGGCCTCACCTCCCCCATGGCAATACCTAAGAGTTACAATAAGATGGTTATTGATTAGAAAGATTGTTTTTTCTGCATCCCCTTACAGCCAGAGGATTGTAAACATTTTGCCTGTAGCCTTCCTGTTGTTAATTGCCTTGGGCCATCTCCATGAATTCAGTGGAGGGTCCTGCCTCAAGGCAGGGCCAATAGTCTCCCCCAAAAAAGTTTGTGGCCCAGGCCATTGACCCTTTTCGCCTTAAATACCCTGAGTTATATATTGTTCATTATATGGATGACATTCTTCTGGCTAGCCCTGACGAGACCACCTTGCCCAGGGTGGGCCAGGAGTTGGTAACTGCCCTCCAAGGCCTCGGGCTGCAGATTGCCCCCGAGAAGGTCCAGCTACAGCCCCCACATTTATTCTTGGGTTTTGAGCTTCACCACTCTAAGGTTCTCTCTCAAAAAATTGAACTTAGAAAAGATTCCTTACAAACACTTAATGACTTTCAGTGTCTCTTGGGAGACATAAATTGGTTGCGCCCCTATCTAAAATTAACAACTGGAGAACTTAAGCTTCTATTTGATATTCTTCTAGGAGATTCTGACCTCTCCTCCCCCCGTGCCTTAACCCCTAAGGCCACCTCCGCCCTTAAGCTTGTGGAGAAAGCCATTCAACAACAGACTGTTACCTATTATTCTCCAACATCCCCCTTATGGCTATTGGTTTTCCCTCCATGTTTGCCCCAATGGGATTGTTGTAACAGACTAAACCTTTGTATTGGCTTCATTTGCCCGCCAACCCTCCTAAAGTGCTACCTTTTTATCCTGCCTTGGTGCCACAGATCATAAGGATGGGAAGAGAGACCTCCCTGAAGCTTTTTGGTAGAGACCCTGACATTGTCAGCATTCGCTATGATGCCGCTCAAGTTCGGTGGCTACTTCAGACCTCAGATGAATGGGCTAGTAACTGTATTTCATTTCAGGGAAAGATAGATAACCACTCTCCCTCTGACAAACTTATCCAGTTCCTTGAACACCAAGCGGTGGTCTTCCCTAAAGTGACTAAGAACATTTCCATTCCTCAGGCACCACTGATTTTTACAGATGGATCCTCCTCTGGGGTTGCAGCCTTTAATATAGGTGGACAGGTCTCTAAGTTTCAGACCAAATTTTCCTCAGCACAGTTGGTAGAATTGGTTGCTGTTATTCAAGTCTTTAAGACTTTCCCAGATTGTGCCTTTAATCTTTTTACTGACAGTGCACATGTGGCTCAAACAGTGCCTCACCCCAGGAGAGATATGGCAAATGGATGTTACTCATTTTGCCCCTTTTGGTAAGCTTAAATATATACATGTTTCTAATGATATCTTCAGTGGTTTTCTTTGCGCCTCACTACAATCTGGTGAGGCTACCAAAAATGTTATTAGTCATGTGATTTTTTTGCCTTGCCTTTATGCCCATACCTAAGATACTTAAGACTGATAATGGCCCTGGATATACCAGCACCTCCTTCAAACAGTTCTGTGCCCAGCTTAATATTACACATGTTACTGGTATCCCATATAAACCCCAAGGACAGGGCATTGTCGAAAGGGCACATTAGACCTTAAAGAACATGCTCTTAAAATTACAACATTCAAGGGGTATTTTATACCCCCAAAAGAGGAATCATAAAATCTTGTTAAATCATGCACTATTCGTTCTCAATTTTTTGACCCTTGATGAAAAAGGAAAGTCTGCAGCAGACAGATTTTGGCACCCTACTACAGCAGACTCCTATGCCAAAGTCATGTGGAAAGATCCATTGACATATAAGTGGAATGGTCCTGATATAGTCCTTATCTGGGGAAAAGGACACATGTGTCTATATGATTCCAAGGAACAAAACTCCAGATGGCTATCAGAAAGACTGGTGAAGTTGTCTAACTCTACCCCAGGGATACCCCCTGAGAATGGTTCTTAACTGAGCTTCCTTTCAGAAAAATGCATCCAGTTGCCTTGCTCCTCCTCCTCCTCCTGCTCACACTTCAGATTTATCCAAATATGAGTATCAAACCCCAGCATTCCCCATACCAGATTTATAATTTTACTTGGGTCATAATAAACCAAGCAGGAGACATTGTTAATTCCAGCTCTTCACTTGGAACCTAGCCTACATGGCCCTCTCTGGACATGGATCTTTGTGCTCTTGCCCTGGGAGCCAGTGCAGACTGGGGAACCCCCTCCCATTATTGGCCCCAAAGTCGGCTGGTTAATGCACCTAACCCCAATTATGATGGCCACCTTATAGGATGTAATTCCTATGATAGGATAGTCTCCTTGGCCAATGATCCATCTGGCCTCTATGTATGCCTTGGGCCCACCCACCTCGGTCACTCTCAAAACTATAAATGTGGCTATAGCTCTGATTATTATTGTGCATCTTGGGGCTGTGAAACCACAAGAGATGCATATTGAAGACCCCACTCCTCCTGGGATTATATCACCTTAAGGAGAAAGTTTCTACCTACATATTTAAAGGATAAACTAGGAATTAAGAATGCCCAAACATTTAGATCCTGATGTGAATTCAAATGGCGTGTCCATCTTCTTATATCCTTTATGGATGTAGGGAGGAGTAAAGACTGGACAGGCCAAGGATATGAATGGGGCCTATGTCTAAGAGAATGTTTGACCTTTACACTTACTTGCTTGGACCTGAGACTCATCTTTAGAATTAAGCTCCTTAAGAGTATCCCTAATAAAAATGTTGCTGTGGGCCCTAATCCTGCCCTACAGCACCCTCGGCCACCAGCCAAGCCTGTTCCCAGGCCTGGAATTACTGCTCCAGCCATTTTGCCTCTCCCACCTCCCCCCAGGTTACCTCATTTCAGCCCAATATACCTGCGGGCCCTCCTAGCTCTATGGAACTTATTATTTCTCTGGCAAATGCCCCCTTGAAGCTATTCATAATACCAGTGAATATCAATATCAAGAATATTGGATTTGTTTTTCCCCTACACCCCTTTTTATGAGGGAATAGCTGTTTTTTACCCTTCCCTCCTTTTCTGATAAAGCAATTTGTTATTATGGGATACTTCACCTGATGGAGGTCTCACTGTTAGTTCCATCTTGGGCATAGGCCTCTGCCTTTTGGTGCCCTCTATGCTCCCCCCCCCCAAGATTTGGTCCCTATTTGTAATCAGACATTGATTTTAAATAATACCTTTTTATATACCATAGCATCCAATGGTACCTATTTTGCCTGTGCCACTGTATTGACATTATATATTTCCAATTTTGATTTTTTAAAGACCAGAGATTATTGTGTAGTTGTTACCATTCTCCCTCATTTTTATTCACAATTCAGAGTCCTTTCTTAATGTTCTGGATCAAGGTCTTTCCCTTAGGATCAAATGAGAGCCTCTGACAGCCCTTACGTTGTCTGTCATATTAGGAATCAGCGCTATTGGCGCAGGTATTGGCATTGCTTCTCTAGTCACCTCCAATAATCATTATGCCCATCTTCAGTCTCTTATTGATAAAGATTTAAATAATTTGAGAGAAGGGATACAAGACCTTAAGGACTCTGTGGCTTCTCTTTCTGAGGTGGTGTTACAGAACAGGAGAGGACTTGATCTTGTCTTCTTTAAGGAAGAAGGTCTCTGCATAGCCCTCAGAGAAGAATGTTGCTTTTACTCTGATAAGACAGGCCTTGTCCAAAATAGCCTGGACAAAGTAAAAAAAAGAGTTTAGAGGAAAGAAAAAAGAGCCAGAGAACAAGAGTCATGGTATCAAAATTGTTTCTCTACTTCACCTTAGCTTACTAACCTATTGCCTAGTTTACTAGGACCCTTTGTTGGTATTTTATTGCTTCTGTCTTTTGGCCCTTGGGCTCTTAACTGTCACACAAGTTTTGTTAAGAACCAGATTGATGCTGCCATCAAGAAGCCAGTTGAAGTTCATTACCATCAACTGAAGACTGAAGGAAATCCATAAGTGATTCTGCCAGAGACAGGCGCAGCTGCCAGCCACCCTGCCTTCCCCTATGGCAGATCCCTAGATTTCCAAACCCTCAAGAAAGGTTCCTGGCATGCCTGGCTCTGCCCTCATTTCTCTTGCTAAGGAGACTGGCCCCTTGATACCCTGACAAAAATTGGCTTTTTCCTAAACTAAGGCCTGCCTTTGAAGTGGTCCTCTAATATCTGGGAGACTTCTATTATGACAATATTACACCCCAAATAACAAATGGCTGATAACCTAGGCATTCACACAGGGATGTGTGAGAGAGAACAGAAGGGCATCTAGAGAGAAGAGAAGACAGAAAGATATCCAGAGTGAGGAGAAAATTGTCAGGCATCCAGAGAGAGGAGAAGACAGAATGGTATCGGGAGAGATGAGAAAACAGAAGGGCATAGTGAGAGAGGAGAAGACAGAAGGGCATCCAAAGAGAGGACAGGACAGAAGGGCATCCAGAGAGAGGAGAGCACAGAAAGGCACCCAAAAGAAGGGCATTCAGTGAGAGGAGAAGACAAACAGGGAATGCAGAGAGAGGAGAGAATAGAAGGGCATCCAGAGAGAAAAGAGGACAGAAGGGCATCCAGTAAGAAGAGAGGACAGAAGGGCATCAGAAGATAGGAAAAGATAGAAGAGCAGCCAGAGAAAGGAGAGGACAGAATGTCCTTCAAGAGAGAAGAGAGGAAAGAAAGGCATCCAGAGACAGAAGAGGACAGAAGGACATCCCGAAAGAAGAGAGAACAGAAGCGCATCCACAGAGATGAGAGAATAGGAGAGAATCCAGAAAGAGGAGAGAACAGAAGCCCATCCAGAGAGAGCAGAAGACTGAAGGACATCCAGAGAGAGAAGAGGACTGAAGGGCATCCAGAGAGAGGAGAAGACAGAAGGGCATACAGAGAGAGGAGATGACAGAATGGCATCTAGAGAGAAGAGAAGACAGAAGGATATACAGAGTGAGGAGAAAATTTTCGGGCATCAAGAGAGAGGAGAAGACAGAAAGGCATCCAGGGAGAGTAGAGAATAGAACGGTATCCAGAGAGCGGAGAAGACAGAAGAACATCCAGAGAAAGGAGAGAACATAAGGGCACCCAGAGAGAAGGGCATGTAGAGAGAGCAAAGAACAGAAGTGTATCCAGAAAGAGGAGAAGACAGAAGAACATACAGAGAGAGGAGTGGACAGAATGACTTCCAGAGAGAAGAGATAAAAGAAGGGCATCCAGAGAGAGAGGAGGGGGCAGAAGGGCATCCACAGAAAAGAGAAAAGAATGTCATATAGAAAGAGTAGAAGACCGAAGGTCATGTAGATTGAGGAGAGAACAGAAGGTTATCTAGAGAGAGGAGAGAACAGAAAAGCATCGAGACAGCAGAGAATACAAAAGGGCTTCCAGAGAGAGGAGAAAACAGAAGGGCATCCGGAAACCCGAGAAGAGAGAAGGAATCTAGATGGAGAAGAGGATAGACGGGCATGGTGAGAGAGAAGTAAACAGAGACAGAAGGGCATACAGAGAGAGAAGTAAACAGAGAGCATCCAGAAGAGAGGAGAAGACAGAAGGGAATCCAGAGAGAGGAGAGAACAGAAGCCCATGCAGAGAGAGCAGAAGACTGAAGGACATCCAGAGAGAAAAGAGGACTGAAGGGCATCCGGAGAGACAAAAAGACAGAAGGGCACCCAGAGAGAGGAGAGGACAGAATGGCATCCACTGAGAGGAGAGATCAGATGGGCGCCTAGAGAGAAGAGAAGACAGAAAGATATCCAGAGTGAGGAAAAAATTGTTGGGCATCCAGAGAGAGGCGAAGACAGTAGAGCATCGGGAGAAACAAGAGAACAGAGGGGCATAGGGAGAGGGGAGAAAACAGAAGGGTATCCAGAGAGAACATAGGACAGAAGGCCATCCAGAGAGAGGAGAGCACAGAAGGGCACCCAGAGAGACGAGAGAACAGAGAGGAATCCAGAGTGATTAGGGGACAGAAGGGCATCTAGAGAGAGTAGAAGACAAAAAGGGAATCCAGAGAGAGGAGAGAACAGAAGGGCATCCAGAGAGAGGAGTGTGAAGAAGGACATCCATGGAGATAAGAGGTCAGAAGGACATCCAGAGAGAGGAGAGAACAGAAGAACATCCAAAGAGAGTAGAGAACATAAGGGCATCCAGAGAGAATAGAGGACAGAAGGACATGTAGAGAGAGCAGAGAACAGAAGGGTATTCAGAAAGAGGAGAAGAAAGAAGGGCATCTGGAGATAGGATAAGACAGAAGGGCATCCAGAGAGAGGAGAGGGCAGAAGGGCATCCACAGAAAATAATAAATAAGGGCATACAGAGAGAGGAGAATACAGAAGAGCATCTAGATAGAGGAGAGAACAGAAGGGATTCCAGAGAGAGGAGAGAACAGAAGGGCTTCCGGAACGAGGATAAGAGAGAAGGAAACTAGATGGAGAAGAGGACAGACGGGCATCCTGAGAGAGGAGAGGACAGAATGGCATTCAGGGAGAGAAGAGAACAGAAGGTCATCCAGAGAGAGGAGAAGACAGAAGGGAATCCAGAGAGAGGAAAGAACAGAAGGGCATCCAGAGAGAGAAGAGGATAAAAGGGCATCCAGAGAGAGGAGAGAACAGAAGAGCACCCATAGAGAGGATAGTACAGAAGGGTATCCTGAGAAAAGAAAGAACAAAAGGGCATCCAGATAGAGGAGAGAACAGAAGGGCAACCAGAAAAAGGAAAAGACAGAAGGGCATCCAGAGAGAGGAGAGGACAAAAGGACATCCCGAGAGAAGAGAGAACAGAAGCACATCCAGAGAGATGATAGAACAGAAGAGAATCCAGAAAGAGGAGAGAATAGAAGCCCATCCAGAGAGAGCAGAAGACTGAAGGACATCCAGAGAGAGAACAGGACTGAAGGGCATCCAGATAGAGGAAAATACAGAACGTCATCTAGATAAAGGAGAGAACAGAAGGTCACCAAGAAAGAGGAGAGGACAGAAGGGCATCCAGAGAATGAGAAGACAGAAGCAAATCAAGAGAGAGAGAGAGAGAGGAGAGAACAGAAGGGCATTAGGAGAGAGGAGAGAATAGAAGGGCATCGGGATAGAGGAGAAGACAGTAGGTCATCCAGAGAGAGGAGATGACAGAAGGGCATCGAGTGAGAGGAGAAGAAATGTAAGTAAGCCAGAAAGAGGAGAGAACAGAAGTGCATTTAGAGAGAATAGAAGACAGAAGGGAATCCAGAAAGAGGAGAAGATAGAAAGGCATCCAGAGAGAGGAGAAGATATAAGGGAATTCAGAGAGGGGAGAGAACAGAAGGGCATCCAGAGAGAGGAGAGAGCAGTTGGGCACCCAGAGAGAGGAGAAGACAGAAGGGCATCTGGAGAGAGGAGATAACAGAAGGGCATTCAGAAAGAAGATAGAACACAAGGTCATCAATAGAGAGGAAAAGACAGATGGGAATCCAGAGGAAGGAGAGAACAGAACGGCATCCAGAGAGGAGAGAGCAGAAGGGCATCCAGAGAGAGCAGAAGAAAGTAGGGCATCCGGAGAGAAAAGAGAACAGAAGGGCATCCAGAGAGAGGAGAGAGCAGAAGGGCATCCAGAGAGAGGAGAAGACAGAAGGGCATCCGGAGAGAGGAGAGAACAGAAGGGCATCCAGAGAGAGAAGATGACAGATGAGAAGCCAGTGAAACGAGAAAACAGAAGGGCATAGAGAAAGAGGAGATGACAGAAGGGCATCCAGAGGGAGGAGAGAACAATGTGCATCCAGAGAGAGGAGAAGACAGAAGGGTATCCAGAGAGAATAGAGGACAGAATGTCATCCAGAGTGAGGAGCGTACAGAAGGGCATCTAGAGAAAGGAGAAGACAGAAGGGCATCCAGAGAGAGGATAGAAAAAAAAGGACATTCCAAGAGAGGATAGAACAAATGTCATCCAGAGAGAGGAGAAGGCACAAGGGCATCCAGGGAGAGGAGAAGGCACAAGGGCATCCAGATAGAGGAGAAGACAGAAGGGCATCCAGAGAGAGGAGAGAGCAGAAGGGCATCTGGAGTGAGGAGAAGACAGAAGGGCATCCAGAGAGAAGAGAGGAAAGTTGGGGATCCACAGAAAAGAGTACAGAAGGCCATACAGAGAGAAGAGAAGACAGAAGGGCATCTTCATAGATGAGAGAACAGAAGGGCATCCAGAAAAAGGAGAGATCAGAAGGGCATCCAGAAAGAGGAGAGAACAGATGGGCATCAAGAGAGAGGAGAAGACAGATGGTATTCCAGAGAGAGGAAAGAACAGAAGAGCATCCAGAGAGAGAAGAGGACACAGGGCCATCCAGAGAGAAGAGAGAACAGAAGGGCATCTAGAGACAGGAGAAGACAGAAGGGCATCCAGAGAGAGGAGAGAACATAAGGACATCCCGAGAGAAGAGAGAACAGAAGATCATCCAGAGAGATGAGAGAACATTAGAGTCCAGAAAGAGGAGAGAACAAAAGCCCATGCAGAGAGAGCAGATGATTGAAGGACATCGAGAAGAAGACAGAAGGGCATCCAGAGAGAGGAGAAGACAGAATGACATCCAGTGTGAGGAGAAAAAAGAAGGGCATCTAGAGAGAAGAGAAGACCGAAGGATATCCAGAGTGAGGAAAAAATTGTTGGGCATCCAGAGAGAGGAGAAGACAGAAGGGCATCGGGATTGACGATAGAAGAGAAGGGCATAGGGAGAGAGGAGAAGACAGAAGGGCATCCAGAGAGAGGAGATGACAGAAGGGCATCCAAAGAGAGGAGAGCACAGAAGGGCATCCAGAGAGACAAGAGAACAGAGAGGCATCCAGAGAGAATACAGGACAGAAGGACATCTAGAGAGAGGAGAGAAGAGAAGGGCATCCTGCGAGAGGAGATGACAAACAGGGAATCCAGAGAGAGGAGAGAACAGAAGGACACCCAGAGATAAAAGAGTACAGTAGGGCATCCAATGAGAAGAGAGGACAGAAGGGCATCCATAGAGAGGAGAGTGACGAATGGCATCCAGAGAGAGCAGAGAACAGAAAGCCATCAAAAGAGAGGAGAAGACAGAAGGGCATCCATGTAGAAGAGAGAACAGAAGGGCATCCAGAGAGAGGAGAAGGCAGAAGGATATCCAGAGTGAGGAGAATATTGTCGGGCATCCTTGAGAGAGGAGAAGGCAGAAGGGCATCCAGAGAGAGGAATGGAAAGTTGGGCATCCACAGAAAAGAGTACAGAAGGCCATACAGAGAGAGGAGAAGACAGAAGGTCATCTTCATAGATGAGAGAACAGAAGGGCATCCAAAAAAAGAGAGAACATAAGGGCATCCAGAAAGGCAAGAGAAAAGATAGGCATACAGAGAGAATAGAGGACAGAAGGGCATCTAGAGAGAGGAGAAGACAAAATGGGAATCCAGAGAGAGGAGAGAACCGAAGGGCATCCAGAGAGAGGAGAGGACAGAAGGACATCCAGAGGGAGGAGAAAACAGAAGGGCATCCAGAAAGAGGAGAACACCAAAGGGCATGCAGAGAGAGAAGAAAACAGAAGGGCTTCCAGAGAGAGGACAGCACAGAAGCACATCTGGAAAGAGGAAAAGAGAGAAGGCATCCAGATGGAGAAGAGGACAGATGGGCATCCTGAGTGAGGAGAGGACAGAAGGGCATCCAGGAGAGAAAAGAACAGAAGAGCATCCAGAGAGAGGAGAGGACAGAAGGGCATCTAGAGAAAGCGGAGAACAGAAGGGCATCCAGAAAGAGGAGAAGAAAGATGGGCATCTGGAGATAGGAGAAGACAGAAGGGCATCCAGAGAGAGGAGAGTACAGAATGGCCTCCAGATAGAAGAGAAGGCAGAGGGCATCTAGAGAGAGGAGAAGAAAGTAGGGCATCCACAGAAAAGAGTACAGAAGGCCATACAGAGGGAGGAGAAAACAGAAGGGTATCTAGATAGATGAGAGAACACTAGGGCATCCAGAAAGAGGTGACAACAGAAGGGCATCCAGAGAGAAAAAAAGAAAGAAGGGAATCTAGAGTGAGGAGAGAATTGTAGGGCATCCAGAGAGAGGAGAAGACAGAAGGGGATTGGAAGAAAGGAGAGAAGAGAAGGGCATCCAGAGAGAGAGTAGAAGACAGAAGGGAATTCATAGAGAGGAGAGAACAGAAGGGCATCCAGAGAGAGGCGAAGACAGAAGGGAATCCAGAGAGAAGAAAGAACAGAACAAAATCCAGAGAGAGAAGAGGACAGAAGGATATCCAGAGATGTGAGGAAAGAAGGGCATCCAGAGAGACGAGACAGAAGAAGGGCATACAGAGAGAGGAAAAAACAGAAGGGATACAGAGAGAGGAGAGAAAAGAAAGCCATCCAGAGTGAGGAGAAGACAGAAGGACATACATGGAGAGGGGAGGTCAGAAGGGCATCCAGAGAGAGAAGAGAAGAGAAGGGCATCGAGAGAGGAGAAGGCAGAAACACATCCACATAGAGGAGAGAACAGAAGGGCATCCAGACAGCAGAGAAGACAGAAGGGCATCCAGAGAGAGGACAGAACAGAAAGGCGTCCAGAGAGAGGAGAGCACTGAAGGGCATCTAGAGAGACAAGAGAAGGGCATCCAGCGAGAGGAGAAAACAAAAAGGGAATCCAGAGAGAGGAGACAACAGAAGGGCATCCAGAGAGAGAAGAGCACAGAAGGGAACCAGAGAGAGGAGAGAACAGAAAGCCATCCAGAGAGAGGAGAAGACAGAAGGGCATCCATGGAGAGGAGAGAACAGAAGGGCATCCAGAGAGAGGAGAAGGCAGAAGGGCATCCAGAAAGAGGAGAGGAAAGTTGGACACCCACAGAAAGGAGTACAGAAGGCCATACAGAGAGAGGAGAAGACAGAAGGGCATCTTCATAGTTGAGAGAACAGAAAGGCATTCAGAAAAAGGAGAGAACAGAAGGGCATCCAGAGAGGCAAGTGTGCAGAAAGGCATACAGAGAAAATAGAGGACAGAAGGGCATCTAGAGAGAGGAGAGAAGAGAAGGGCATCCAGAGAAAGGAGAAGACAAAATGGGAATCCAGAGAGAGCAGAGAACCGAAGGGCATCCAGAGGGAGGATAGGACAGAAGGACATCCAGATAGAGGAGAGGACAGAAGGGCATCCAGAGAGAGGAGAAGACAGAATCGCATCCACAGAGAGGAGAGAACTGAAGGGCATCCAGAGAGCGAAGAAGACTAAAGGGCTTCCAGAGAGAAGAGAGAACATAAGGACATCCAGAGAGATGAGAGGACAGAAACGCATGCAGAGAGAATAGAGGACAGAATGGCATCCAGAGAGAGGAGAGCACAAAAGGGCATCCAGAGAGAAAAGAAAACAGAAGGGCTTCCAGAGAGAAGAGAGCACAGGAGCACATCTGGAAAGAGGAGAAGAGAGAAGGCATCCAGATGGAGAAGAGGACAGATGGGCATCTTGAGAGAGAAGAGAACAGAAGGGCATCCAGGAGAGAAAAGAACAGAAGGGCATCCAGAGAGAGTAGAGGACAGAAGGGCCTCTAGAGAGAGCAGGGAACAGAAGGGCTTCCAGAAAGAGGAGAAGACAGATGTGCATCGGGAGATACGAGAAGACAGAAGGGCATCCAGAGAGAGGAGAGTACAGAATGGCCTCCAGAGAGAAGAGAAGGCAGAAGGCATCTAGAGAGAGGAGAAGAAAGTAGCGCATCCACAGAAAAGAGTACAGAAGGCCATACAGAGAGAGGTGAAAGCAGAGTGGCATCTAGGTAGATGAGAGAACACTAGGGCATCCAGAAAGATTTGACAACAGAAGGGCATCCATAGAGAAAATAAGAAACAAGGGAATCTAGAGTGAGGAGAAAATTGTAGGGCATCCAGAGAGAGGAGAAGAGAGAAGGGGATTGGAAGAGAGGAGATAAGAGAAGGGCATCCAGAGGGAGTAGAAGACAGAAGCGAATTCATGGAGAGGAGAGAACAGAAGGGCATCCAGAGGGAGGAGAAGACAGATGGGAATCCAGAGAGATTAAAGAACACAACAAAATCCAGAGAGTGGAGAGGACAGAAAGATATCCAGAGATGTGAGAAAAGAAGGGCATTCAGAGAGAGGAGACTGAAGAATAGCATCCAGAGAGAGGAGAGGGATAGAAGGGATCCAGAGAGAGGAGAGAAAAGAAAGCCACCCAGAGAGAGGAGAAGACAGAAGGACATCTATGGAGATGAAAGGTCAGAAGGGCATCCAGAGAGAGGAGAAGACAGAATCGCATCCACAGAGAGGAGAGAACAGAAGGGCATCCAGAGAGCGGAGAATACAAAAGGGCATCCAGAGAGAAGAGAGAACATAAGGGCATCCAGAGAGATGAGAGGACAGAAAGGCATCCAGAGAGAATAGAGGACAGAAGGGCATCCAGAGAGATGAGAGGACAGAAGGGCATGTAGAGAGACGAGAGAACAAATGGGCATCCATAGAGAGGAGAGAAGAGAACGGCATCCAGATAGAGAAGAAGACAGAAGGGCATGCAGAGAGAGGAGACTGCAGAAGTGCATCCAGAGGGAGGAGAGAACAGAAGGGAATCCAGAGAGAGGAGAGCACAAAAGGGAATCCAGAGAGAGAAGAAAACATAAGGGCTTCCAGAGAGAAGAGAGCACAGAAGTACATCTGGAAAGAAGAAAAGAGAGAAGGCATCCAGATGGAGAAGAGGACAGATGGGCATCCTGAGAGAGGAGAGGACAGAAGGGCATCCATGAGAGAAAAGAACAGAAGGGCATCCAGAGAGAGGAGAGGACAGAAGGGCATCTAGAGAGAGCAGAGAACAGAAGGGCATCCAGAAAGAGGAGAAGACAGATGGGCATTGGGAGATAGGAGAAGACAGAAGGGCATCCAGAGAGAGGAGAGTACAGAATGGCCTCCAGATAGAAGAGAAGGCAGAGGGCATCTAGAGAGAGGAGATGAAAGTAGCACATCCACAGAAAAGAGTACAGAAGGCCATACAGAGAGAGGAGAAAACAGAAGGGCATCTAGATAGATGAGAGAACACTAGGGCATCCAGAAAGAGGTGACAACAGAAGGGCATCCAGACAGCACAGAAGAAAGAAGGGCATCTAGAGAGAGGAGAGAACAGAAAAGCTTCTAGAGGGAGGAGAAGACAGAAGGGCATCCAGAGACAGGAGAGGGAAGAAGGGAATCCCGAGAGAGGAGAGAACAAAGGGCATCCAGAGAGAGGAGAAGACAGAAGGGCTTCCATAGAGAAGAGAGGACAGAAGGGTATTCACAGAGAGGAGAAGACAGAAGGACATGTGGAGAAAGGAGAGTACAGAAGGGCATCCAGAGAGAGGAGAGGACATAAGAGCATTCAGAGAGAGGATAGCACAGAAGGGCATCCAGAGAGATGAGAGAACAGAGAGGCATCCAGAGAGAATAGAGGACAGAAGGGTATCTAGAGAGAGAAGAGAAGAGAAGGACATCCAGAGAAAGGAGAATACAAAAAGGGAACCCAGAGAGAGGAAAGAACCGAAAGGCATCCAGAGGGAGGAGAGGACAGAAGGACATCCAGATAGAGGAGAGGACAGAAGGGCATCCAGAGAAAGGAGAAGACAGAATCGCATCCACTGAGAGGAGAGAACTGAAGGGCATCCAGAGAGCGGAGAAGACAAAAGGGCATCCAGAGAGAAGAGAGAACATAAGGGCATCCAGAGAGATGAGAGGACAGAAAGGCATCCAGAGAGAATAGAGGACAGAAGGTCATCCAGAGAGAGGAGAGGAAAGAAGGGCATCCAGAGAGAGAAGTGAACAGAAGGGCATCCAGAGAGAGGAGTGTGAAGAAGGGTATCCACAGAGAGGAGAGGACAGAAGGGAACCAGAGAGAGGAGAGAACAGAAAGCCATCCAGAGAGAGGAGAAGGCAGAAGGGCATCCATGGAGAGGAGATGACAGAAGGGCATCCAGACAGAGGAGAGAACAGAAGGGCATCCATAGAGAGGAGAAGACAGAAACACATTTACAGAAATGGGAGAAGAGAAGGGCATCCAGAGCTCAGAGAAGACAGAAGTGCATCCAGAGAGAGAAGAGAATAAATCTTCATCCAGAGAGCGTAGAAGACTAGAGTACAACCACAGATAGGAGAGAACATAAGGGCATCCTGAGAGAATATAGTACAGAAAGGCATGTAGAGAGAGTAGAGAAAAGAAAGGTATCTGGAAAGAGGAGAAGACAGAAGGGCATCAGGAGATAGGAGAAGACAAAAGGGCTTCCAGAGAGAGGAGATAACAGAATGGCCTCCAGAGAGAAGAGAGAATAGAAGGGCATCCACAGAAAAGAGTAAAGAAGGCCACACAAAGAGAGGAGAAGACAGAAGGACATCTAGATAGAGGAAAGAACAGAAGGGCATCTAGACAGAGGAGAGAACAGAAAGGCATCCAGAGAAGGAGAAAACAGAGCGAATCCAGAGAGAGAAGAGAACAGAAGGGCATTTGGAGAGAGGAGAAGACAGAAGGTCATCCAGAGAGAGGAGAGGATGGAACGGTATCGAGAGAGAGGAGAAGACAGAAGGGAATCCAGAGAGAAGAGAGAACAGAAGGGCATCCAGAGAGAGGAGAGAGCAGAAGGTCATCAAGAGAGAGGAGAAGACAGAAGGGCATCTGGAGAGAGGAGAGAACAGAAGGGCATCCAGAAAGAGGAGAGAATCGAAGGGCATCAATAGAGAAGAGAAGATAGAAGAGAATCCAGAGAGAGGAGAAGACAGAAGGGCATCCAGAGAGAGGAGAGTGCAGAAGGGCATCCTGAGAGAGGAGAAGACAGTAGGGCATCCGGACAGCGGATAGAACAGAAGCACATCCAGAGAGAAGAGAGAGCAGAATGGCATCCAGATAGAGGAGAGAACAGAAGGGCATCCGGAGAGAGGAGAGAACAGAGAGGAATCCAGAGAGAACAGAGGACAGAAGGGCATCTAGAGAGAGAAGAGAAGAGAAGAGAAGAGAAGAGAAGAGAAGAGAAGAGAAGAGAAGAGAAGAGAAGAGCATCCAGCGAGAGGAGAAAACAAAAAGGGAATCCAGAGAGAGGAGAGAACAGAAAGCCATCCAAAGAGAGGAGAAGACAGAAGGGCATCCATGGAGAGGAGATGACAGAAGGGCATCCAGTGAGAGGACAGAACAGAAGGGCATCCAGAGAGAGGAGAAGACAGAAACACATCTACAGGGAGGGGAGAACAGAAGGGCATCCAGAGCGCAGAGAAGACAGAAGTGCATCCAGAGAGAGAAGAGAAGAAATCAGTATCCAGAGAGCGGAGAAGACAGAAGAACATACATAGATAGCAGAGAACATAAGGGCATCCAGAGAGAATAGAGGACAGAAGGGTATGTAGAGAGAGTAGAGAAAAGAAAGGTATCCAGAAAGAGGAGAAGACAGAAGGGCATTGAGAGATAGGAGAATTCAGAAGGTCTTTCAGAGAGAGGAGTTGACAGAATGGCCTCCAGAGAGAAGAGAGAAAAGAAGGGCATCCAGAGAGAGGAGAGGTCAGAAGGGCATCCACAGAAAAGGGAAAAGAAGGCCATACAGTGAGAGGAGAAGACAGAAGGGCACCTAGATAGAGTAGAGAACAGAAGGGCATCTAGAGAGAGGCAAGAACAGAAGGGCATCCAGAGAAGGAGAAGACAGAGCGAATCCAGAGAGAGAAGAGAACAGAAGGGCATTTGGAGAGAGGAGAAGACAGAAGGGCATCCAGAGAGAGGAGAAGATAGAATGGCATCCAGAGAGGAGAGGTCAGAAGGGCATCCACAGAAAAGGGAAAAGAAGGCCATACAGTGAGAGGAGAAGACAGAAGGGCACCTAGATAGAGTAGAGAACAGAAGGGCATCTAGAGAGAGGCAAGAACAGAAGGGCATCCAGAGAAGGAGAAGACAGAGCGAATCCAGAGAGAGAAGAGAACAGAAGGGCATTTGGAGAGAGGAGAAGACAGAAGGGCATCCAGAGAGAGGAGAAGATAGAATGGCATCCAGAGAGAGGAGAAGACAGAAGTGAATCCAGAGAGAGGAGAGAACAGAAGGGCATCCAGAGAGAAGAGAGTGGAGAAGGGCATCAAGAGAGAGGAGAAGACAGAAGGGCATCTGGAGAGAGAAGAGAACAGAAGGGCATCCAGAAAGAGGAAAGAACTGAAGGGCATCAAGAGAGAGCAGAAGACAGATGGGAATCCAGAGAGAGGAGAGAACAGAAGGGCACCCAGAGAGAGGAGAGAGCAGAAGGGCATCCTGAGAGTGGAGAAAACAGTAGGGCATCTGGAAAGAGGATAGAACAGTAGGGCATCCAGAGAGAAGAGAGAGCAGAAGTGCATCCAGAAAGAGAAGACAGAAGGGCATCTGGAGAGAGGAGAGAACAGAAGAGCATGCAGAGAGAGGAGAGACCAAAATGACGTCCAGAGAGAGGAGAAGACAGAAGGGAAGCTGAAGAGATGAGAAACCAGAAGGGCATAGGAAGAGAGGAGAAGACAGAAGGGCATCCAGCGAGAGGAGAGGACTGAATGGCATCCAGAGGGAGGAGAAGACAGAAAGGCATCCAGAGAGAGGAGAGGGAAGAAGGGAATCCCGAGAGAGGAGAGAAAAAAGGACATCCAAAGAGAGGAGAAGACTGAAGAGCATCCATTGAGAGGAGAGGAGAGAAGTGCATCCAGAGAAAGGAGAAGACAGAAGGGCATCCAGAGAGAGGAGAGGATAGAATGGCATCCAGAGAGAGGAGAAGACAGAAGTGAATCCAGAGAGAGGAGAGAACAGAAGGGCATCCATAGAGAAGAGAGTAGAGAAGGGCATCAAGAGAGAGGAGAAGAGAGAAGAGCATCTAGAGAGAGGAGAGAACAGAAGGGCATCCAGAAAGAGGAAAGAACTGAAGGGCATCAAGAGAAAGGAGAAGACAGAAGGGAATCCAGAGAGAGGAGAGAACAGAAGGGCACCCAGAGACAGGAGAGAGCAGAAGGGCATCCTGAGAGTGGAGAAGACAGTAGGGCATCTGGAAAGAGGATAGAACAGTAGGGCATCCAGAGAGAAGAGAGAGCAGAAGTACATCCAGAAAGAGGAGAAGACAGAAGGGCATCCGGAGAGAGGAGAGAACAAAAGAGCATGCAAAGAGAGGAGAGACCAAAATGACGTCCAGAGAGAGGAGAAGACAGAAGGGAAGCTGAAGAGATGAGAAAACAGAAGGGCATCCAGCGAGAGGAGAAGACAGAAGGGCATCCAGCGAGAGGAGAGGACTGAATGGCTTCCAGAGGGAGAAGACAGAAAGGCATCCAGAGAGAGGAGAGGGAAGAAGGGAATCCCGAGAGAGAAGAGAAAAAGGACATCCAAAGAGAGGAGAAGACTGAAGAGCATCCATTGAGAGGAGAGGAGAGAAGTGCATCCAGAGAAAGGAGAAGACAGAAGGGCATCCAAAGAGAGGAGAGAACAGAAGTGCATCCAGAGTGAGGAGAGAGCAGAAGGGCATCCAGAGAGAGGAGAGGACAGTAGGACATACGGAGACAGGAGAGAAAAAAGGGCATCCAGAGAGAGGAGAGAGCAGAAGCGCATCCAGAGAGAGGAGAATACAGAAGGGTATCCTGAGAGAGGAGAGAACATAAGGTCAGGTAGAAAAAGGAGAAGACAGAAGGTAAGCCAGAGAGACAAGAGAACCTAAGGGTATAGGTAGAGAGGAGAAGACAGAAGGGCATCCAGAGAGAGGAGAGAATAGAAGGGCATCCAGAGGGAGGAGAAGACAGAAATATATCCACAGAGAGGGGAGAACAGAAGGGCATCCAGAGATCAGAGAAGACAGAAGGGAATCCATGGAGAGTAGAGAATAGAACAGTATCCAGAGAGCAGAGAAGTCAGAAGAACATCCAGAGATAGGAGAGGACATAAGGGCATCCAGAGAGGATAGAGGACAGAAGGGCATGTAGAGAGAGTAGAGAACAGAAGGGTATCCAGAAATAGGAGGAGACAGAAGGGCATTGGGAGATAGGAGAAGACAGAAGGGCTACCAGAGAGAGGAGAAGACAGAATGGAATCCAGAGAGAGGAGAGAACAGAAGGGCATCCAGAGAGAGGAGAGAGCAGAAGGGTATCAGGAGAGAGCAGAAGACAGAAGGGCATCTGGAGAGAGGAGAGAACAGATGGTCATCCAGAAAAAGGAGAAGACAGAAGGAAAGCCAAAAAGATGAGAGAACAGAAGGGCATAGGTAGAGAGGAGAAGACAGAAAAGCATCCAGAGAGAGGAGAGAAAAGAAGGGAATACAAAAAGAGGAGAAGACAGAAACACATCCACAAAGAGGGGAGAACAGAAGGGCATCTAGAGATTAGAGGACAGAAGGGCATCTAGAGAGAGGAGAGAGAGAAGGTCATCCAGCGAGAGGAGAAGACAAAAAGGGAATCTAGAGAGAGGAGAGAACAGAAGGGCATCCAGAAAAAAAAAAGAACACAGAAAGGCATCCAGATAGATGTGAGGAAAGAAGGGCATCCAAAGAGAGGAGAGGACAGAAGGTCATCCAGAGAAAGGAGAGAGCAAAGGTTATCCAGAAAGAGGAGATGACAGAAGGGCATCCAGTGAGAGGAGAGAACAGAGGAGCATCCAGAGAGAGGAGAGACCAGAAGGACATCCAGAAGGGAATAGAAGACAGAAGGGAAGTAGAAGAGATGAGAAAAGAGAAGGGCATAGGAAGAGAGGAGAAGACAGAAGGGCATCCAGAGAGAGGAGAGGGAAGAAGAGAATCCCGAGAGAGGATAGAACAAAGGACATCCAAAGAGAGGAGAAGACTGAAGGGCATCCATAGAGAGGAAAGGACAGAAGGGTATTCAGAGAGAGGAGAAGACTGAAGGGCATCCACAGAGAAGAATGGACAGAAGGGCATCCAGAGAAAGGAGAGAGCAGAAGGGCATCCTGAGAGAGGAGAAAACAGTAGGACATCCGGAGAGAGGAGAGAACAGAAGGGCATCCAGAGAGGAGAGAGCAGAAGGGCATCAGGAGAGAGGACAAGACAGAAGGCCATCCGTAGTGAGGAGAGAACAGAAGGGCATCCAGAAATAGGAGAGAGAAGAAGGGCATCCAGTGAGAGGAGAAGATAGAAAGGAATCGACAGAGCGGAGAGAACAGAAGGGCATCAAGAGAGAGGAGAGAGCAGAAGGGCATCCAGACAGAGGGGAAGACAGTAAAACATCCGGAGAGAGGAGAGAACAGAAGGGCATAGGTAGAGAGAAGACAGAAGGGCATCCAGAGAGAGGAGAGAAAAGAAGGGCATCCAGAGAGAGGAGAAGACAGAAACACATCCACAGAGAGGGCAGAACAGAAGGGCATCCAGAGAGCAGAGAAGACAGAAGGGAATTCAGGGAGATTAGAGAATAGAAAGGTATCCAGAGAGCAGAGAAGACAGAAGAACATCCAGAGAGAGGAGAGAACTTAAGGGCATCCAAAGAGAATAGAGTATAGAAGAGCATGTAGAGAGAGCAGAGAACAGAAAAGTATACAGAAAGTGGAGAAAACAGAAGGGGATCAGGAGTTAGGAGCAGACAGAAGGGCATCCAGAGAGAGGAGAGGACAGAACGGCCTCCAGAAAGAAGAGAGAAAAGAAGGGCATCCAGAGTGAGGAGAGGGCAGAAGGGCATCCACAGAAAAGAATGAAGAAGGCCATACAGAGAGAGGAGAAGACAGAAGGGCATCTAGATAGAGGAGAGAACAGAAGGGCATCTAGAGAGAGGAGAGAACAGAAGGGAATCCAGAGAGGGAAGAAGACATGAGGTCTTACATAGAGAGAGCATAACAGTAGGACATCCAGAAAGAGGAGAAGAGAGAAGGAATCTAGATGGAGAAGAGGACACATGGGCATCCTGAGAGAAAAGACGAGAGAAGGGCATCGAGGGAGAGAAGAGAACAGGTCATCCAGAGAGAGGAGAGAACAAAAGGGCATCTAGAGAGAGAAGAGGACACAAGGGCATCCAGAGAACAGAATGGCATTCAGAGATAGGATAGAACAGAAGGGTATCCAGAGAGAGGAGAGGACAAAAGGGCATCCAGAGAGAGGAGAGAACAGAAGGGCAACCAGAGAAAAAAGAAGACAGAAGGGCATCCAGAGAGAGGACAGAAGGACATCCAGGAGGAGAGAACAGAAGCGCATCCAGAGAGAGGAGAGAACAGGAGAGAATCAAGAAAGAGGAGAGAACAGAAGCCCATGCAGAGAGAGCAGAAGAGTGAAGGGCATCCAGAGAGAGAAGAAGACTGAAGGGCATTTTGAGAGTGGATAACACAGAAGGGCATCTAGAGTGAGTAGAAGACAGAAGGGTATCCAGAGTAGTGAGAAAATTGTAGGGAATCCAAAGACAGGAGAAGACAGAAGGGCATAGGGAGAGAGGAGAAGACAGAAGGGAATCCAGAGAGAGTAGAGGACAGAAGGGCATCCAGAGAGAGGAGAGCACAGAAGGACATTCAGAGAAACAAGAGAACATAGAGGCATCCATAGAGAATATAGGACAGAAGGGCATCTAGAGAGAGGAGAAAAGACAAGGACATCCAGTAAGAGAAGACAAAATGGGAATCCAGCGAGAGGAGAGAACAGAAGGGCATCTAGAGAGAGGATAGAAGAGAAGGGCATCTAGACAAGGAGAAGACAGAGCGAATCCAGAGACAGAAGAGAACAGAAGGGCATTTGGAGAGAGGAGAAGACAGAAGGGCATCCAGAGAGAGGAGAGGATAGAACAGCATGCAGAGAGAGGAGAAGGCAGAAGGGAATCCAGAGAGAGGAGAGAGCAGTAGGGCATCTAGAGAGAAGAGAAGACAGAAGGATATCCAGAGTGAGGAGAAAAGTGTCGTGCATCCAGAGAGAGGAGAAGACAGATAAGAATCAAGAGTGAGGAGATAATGGTAGGTCATCCAAAGAAAGGAGAGGTCAGAAGGACATCCAGAGAGAGAAGAGCACAGAAGGGCATCCAGAGAAACGAGACAACAGAGAGAAATCTAGAGAGAATAGAGGACAGAAGGGCATATAGAGAGAGGATAGAAGAGAAGAGCATCCAGTGTGAGGAGAAGACAAAAAGGGAATGCAGAGAGAGGAGAGAACAAAAGGGCATCCAGAGAGAGGAGAGGACTGAAGGGCATCCAGAGAGAGGTGAGGAAAGAAGGGAATCCTGAGAGAGGAGACTGAAGAAGGGCATCCAGAAAGAGGAGAGGACAGAAGGGATCCAGAGAGAGGAGAGAACAGAAAGCCATCCAGAGAGAGGAGAAGACAGAAGGGCATCTATGGAGAGGAGAGGGGAGTAGGGATCCAGAGAGTGGAGAGAAAAGAAAGCCATCCAGAGAGAGGAGAAGACAGAAGGACATCTATGGAGATGAGAGGTCAGAAGGGCATCCAGAGAGCATAGAAGACAGAAGGACATTCAGAGAGAGGAGAGGACAGAAGAGCATCCATAGATAGGAGAGCACAGAAGAGCATCCAGAGAGATCAGGAAACAGAGAGGAATCCAGAGAGAATAAAGGACAGAAGGGCATATGGAGAGAGAGGAGAGAAGAGAAGGTCATCCAGCGAGAGGAGAAGACAAAAAGGGAATCCAGAGAGAGGAGAGAAGAGAAGGGCATCCAGAGAGATGATAGGACAGAAGGGCATCCAGAGAGATGTGAGGAAAGCAAGGCATCCAGAGAGATGAGACTGAAGAAGGGCATCCAGAGAGAGAAGAGAGCAAAGGGCATCAAGAAAGAGGTGAAGACAGAAGGGCATCCAGTGAGAGGAGAGTACAGAGGAGCATCCAGGGAGAGGAGAGACCAGAAGGACATCCAGAGAGAATAGAAGAGAGAAGGGAAGCTGAAGAGATGAGAAAACAGAAGGGCATAGGAAGAGAGGAGAAGAAAGAAGGGCATCCCGAGAGAGGAGAGGACAGAAGGGCATCCAGAGGGAGGAGAAAACAGAAGGGCATCCAGAGAGAGGAGAGAGCAGAAGGGCATACAGATAGAGGAGAAGATAGAAGGGCATACAGAGAGAGGAGAGAAAAGAAGGGCATCCGGAGAGAGGAGAAGACAGAATCACATCCACAGAGAGGGTAGATCAGAAGGGCATCCAGACAGCAGAGAAGACAGAAGGGAATCCAGTGAGAGTAGAGAATAGAACTGTATTCAGAGATCGGAGAAGACAGAAAAACATCCAGAGATAGAGAGAACAGAAGGGTATCTAGAGAGAGGAGAGGACAGAAGGGCATCCAGAGAGAGAAGAGAACAGAAGGGCGTCCAGAGAGAGAAGTGTGAAGAAGGGCATCCAGAGAGAGGAGAGGACAAAAGGGATCAAGAGAAGAGAGAACAGAAAGCCATCCAGAGAGAGGAGAAGACAGAAGGGAATCTATGGAGAGGAGAGGACAAAAGGGCATCCAGAGAGAGGAGAGAATAGAAGGGCATGTAGAGAGAGGAGAGAACAGAAACACATCTACAGGGTTTGGAGAAGAGAAGGGCATCCAGAGAGCAGAGAAGACAGAAGTGCATTCAGGGAGAGTAGAGAATAGAATGGTATCCAGGGAGCGGAGAAGACAGAAGAACATCCAGAGATAGGAGAGAACATAAGGGCAAACAGAGAGAATAGAGGACAGAAGGGCATGTAGAGAGAGTAGAGAACAGAAAGATATCCAGAAAGAGGAGAAGACAGAAGGGCATTGGGAGATAGGATAAGTCAGAAGGTCTTCCAGAGAGATGAGTTGACAGAATGGCCTCCAGAGAGAAGAGAGAAAAAAAGGGCATCCAGAGAGAGGAGAGGTCAGACAGGCATCCACAGAAAAGAATAAAGAAGGCCATAGACAGAGAGGAGAAGACAGAAGGGCATCTAGATAGAGGAGAGGACAGAAGGGCATTTAGAGAGAGGAGAGAACAGAAGGGCAACCAGAGAAGGAGAAGACAGAGCGAATCCAGAGAGAGAAGAGAACAGAAGGGCATTTGGAGAGAGAAGAAGACAGAAGAGCATCCAGAGAGAGGAGAGGATAGAACGGCATCCAGAGAGAGGAGAAGACAGAATC
>NW_023045738.1:33003-84325 GCF_011762505.2 Arvicanthis niloticus | reverse complement strand
CCTCTCTTCTCTCTGGATGCCCTTCTGTACTCACCTCTCTCTGGATTTTTTTCTATCCTCTCATATCTCTGGTTGCCCTTCTTTTCTCTTTTCTCTCTAGATTATCTTCTGTTCTTTCATCTCTCTGGATGCCCTTCTGTTCTCTCCTCTTTATGGATGCCATTCTATTCTCTCCACTCTTTGGATTCCCTTCTGTCTTCACCTCTCTCTGGATGCCCTAATGCTCTATCCTCTCTCTGAATGCACTTTGGTCTTCTCCTCTCTCTGGATTCACTTCTGTTCTCTCCTCTCTCTGGATGCCTTTCTGTCCTCTCCTCTCTCTGGATACCCTTCTGTCTTATCTGCTCTCTGGATACCGTTCTATTCTCTACTCTCTCTGGATGCCCTTCTGTCTTCTCTGCTCTCTGGATGCCCATCTGTCCTCTCCTCTCTGTGGATGCCCTTCTGACCACTCCTCTCCATGGATAACCTTCTGTTCTCTCCTCTCTCTGGATGACCTTCTGTCCTCTCCTCTCTCTGGATGCCCTACTGTTCTACCCTCTCTCTGGATTCCCTTTTTGTCTTCTCCTCTCTCCGGATGCGCTTCTCGTCTCTCCTCTCTCAAGATGTCCTTGTGTCCTCTATTCTCTCTGGATATCCTTCTATTCTCTGATTTCTCTGGATTCTCTTTTGTGCTCTCCTCTCTCTGGATGCCCTTCTGTCCTCTCATCTCTCTGGATGCCCTTCTGTCTTCTCATCTATCCCTATGCCCTTCTGTTCTTTAGATTCTCTCGATGCCCTTCAGTCTTCTACTCTCTCTGGATGCCCGACAATTTAATCCTTACTCTGGATATCCTTCTGTCTTCTCCTCTCTCTAGATGCCCTTCTGTCTTTTCCTCTCTCCCTATGCCCTTCTGTTCTCTCAATTCTCCCGATGCCCTTCAGTCTTCTACTCTCTTTAGATGCCTGACAATTTTCTCCTTACTCTGGATATCCTTCTGTCTTCTCCTCTCTCTAGATGCCCTTCTGTTATCTCCTCTCACTGGATGCCATCCTGTCCTCTCCTGTCTCTGTATGCCCTTCTGTCTTCTCCTCTTTCTGGATGCCCTTCGGTCCTCTTCTCTCTCTGGATGTCCTTCAGTCTTCTGCTCTCTCTGGACGGGCTTCTGTTCTCTCCTCTTTCTGGATTCTTTCCTGTAGTCTCATCTCTCTGGAAGCCCTTCTGTTCTCTCATCTTTTGGGATGTCCTTCTGTCCTCTCCTCTCTCTGGATGCCCTTCTGTCTTCTCCTTTTTTGGATGTCCTTCTGTTCTCTCCTCTCTCTGGATGCCCTTTTTTCTCTACTCTCACTGGATATTCTTCTCTTCTCTCCTCTCTCTGTATGCCCTTCTGTTCTCTCCTCTCTCCAGATGCCCTTTGTCCTCTTCTATCTCTGGAATTCATTTCTGAACTCTCTTCTCTCTTGATGCCCTTCTGTCTTCTCCTCTCTCTGGATGCCATTCTGTTCTCTTCTCTCTCTGGATAATCTTCTGTTCTCTCATCTCTCTTGATGCCCTTGTGTTCTCTCCTCTCTCTGGATGCCTTTCTGTCTTCTCCTTTCTCTGGATGCCCTTCTGTCCTCTCCTCTCTTTCGATGTTCTTCTGTTTTCTCCTCTCATCCGATGCTCTTCTATTCTCTCTTCTTTCTGGATGATCTTCTGTATTCTCCTCTCTCTGGATGCCCTTCTGTTCTCTCCTCTATATGGATGCCCTTCTGTCCTATCGTCTCTCTGGATGCCCTACTGTCCTCTCCTTTCTCTGGATTTCCTTTTGTCCTCTTATATCTCTGGTTTTCCTTCTTTTCTCTTCTCTATCTAGATTCTCTTCTGTCCTCTAATCTCTCTGGATGCACTTCTGTCTTCTTCTCTCTCTGGATACCTTTCTGTCCTCTCCGCACTCTTTGGATGCCTTTCTGTTGTCTCCTCTCTCTCGATGCTCTTCTGTTCTTCCCAATCTGTGGATGCCCTTCTGTCCTCTCCTGTCCTTGGATGCCCTTATGTTCTCTCATCTTTCTAGATGACCTTCTGTTCTCTCCTCCCTCTGTATGCCCTTCTTTACTCTCCTCTCTCTGGATGCTCTTCTGTTCTCTTCTCTCTGGATGCCCTTCTGTGCTCACCTCTCTCTGGATGCCCTTCTGTCTTATCCTCTCTCTACATGCCTTTCTATTTTCTCCTCTCTCTATATTCCTTTCTGTCCTCTCATCTCTCTGGATTCCTTCTATATTCTCTCTATGGATGCTTCTCTGTTCTCTTATCTCTCTTGATGCCCTTTTGTCTTCTCCTCTCTCTGGATGTCCTTCTGTACTCTCCTCTCTCTAGATTCTCTTCTGTTGTGTCATATCTCTGGATGCCCTTCTCTTCTCTTCTCTCTCTGGATGATCTTCTGTTTGCTTAACTCTCTGCATGCCCTTCTGTTCTCTCCTCTCTATGGAAGATCTGTTCTCTCATCACTCTGGATGTTCTTCTGTCCTTTCCTCTCACTGGAAGCCCTTCTGTCTTCTCATCTCTCTGGATGCACTTCTATTCTCTGCTCTCTCCGCATGCCCTTCTCTCTTCTCTTCTATCTGGAAGCCCTTCTGTCAGCTCCACTCTCTGGATGTCTTCTCCTCTCTCTGGATGCCATTCTGTTTTCTCGTGTCAGTAAATGCCATTATTTACTCTCTTCTAACAGGATGCCCTTCTTTCCGCTCCTCTCTCTGGATGCTCTTCTGTCCTCTCCTCTCTCTTGATGCCTTTATGTTCTCTCATCTCTCTGGATGCCCTTCTATTATATTCTCTCTATGGATGCTCCTCTGTTCTCTTATCTCTCTAGATGCCCTTTTGTCTTCTCCTCTCTCCGGAGGCCCTTCTGTCTTCTCCTCTCTCTGGATGTCCTTCTGTTCTCTCCTCTCTCTAGATTCTCTTCTGTTGTGTCATATCTCTGGATGCCCTTCTCTTCTCTTCTCTCTCTGGATGATCTTCTGTTTGCTTACCTCTCTGCATGCCCTTCTGTTCTCTCCTCTCTATGGAAGATCTTCTGTTCTCTCATCACTCTGGATGTTCTTCTGTCCTTTCCTCTCACTGGAAGCCCTTCTGTCTTCTCATCTCTCTGGATGCACTTCTATTCTCTGCTCTCTCCGCATGCCCTTCTCTCTTATCTTCTATCTGGAAGCCCTTCTGTCAGCTCTACTCTCTGGATGTCTTCTCCTCTCTCTGGATGCCATTCTGTTTTCTCGTGTCAGTAAATGCCATTATTTACTCTCTTCTAACAGGATGCCCTTCTTTCCGCTCCTCTCTCTGGATGCTCTTCTGTCCTCTCCTCTCTCTCTTGATGCCTTTATGTTCTCTCATCTCTCTGGATGCCCTTCTATTATATTCTCTCTATGGATGCTCCTCTGTTCTCTTATCTCTCTGGATGCCCTTTTGTCTTCTCCTCTTTCCGGAGGCCCTTCTGTCTTCTCCTCTCTCTGGATGCCCTTCTGTCCTCTCCTCTCTCTGGATTCCTTTCTGTTCTCTCTTCTGTCCAGATGTCCTTCTGTTCTCTCCTCTCTCTGGATGCCCTTCTGCCCTCTTCTCTCTTTGGATGCCCTTCTGTTCTCTCCTCTATCTGAATGCCCTTTTTTACTCTCCTCTCTCTGGATGCCCTTCTGCCCACGTCTCTCTTTGGATGCCCTTCTGTTCTCTCCTCTATCTGTATGCCCTTCTTTACTCTCCTCTCTCTGGATGCCCTTCTGGTCTCTGCTCTTTTTCCCTATACCCTTCTGTTCTCTGAATTTTCTCAATGCCCTTCAGTCTTCTCTTCTTGCTGGATGCCTGACAATTTTCTCCTCACACTGGATATACTTCTGTCTTCTGCTCTCTCTAGATGCCCTTCTATTCTCTTCCCTTTGGATGCCCATCTGTCCTCTCCTCTATCTGAATGCCCTTCTGACTCTTTGTCACTCTGGATGACATTCTTTTGTCTCCTCTTTCTGGATTACCTTCATTTCTTTCCTCTTTCTTTGTGTTCTTTCCTCTCTCTGAATGCCCTTCTATCCTCTCCTCTCTCGGGATGCCCTTCAGTCATCTCATCTCTCTGGATGCCCTTCAGTTCTCTCTTCTCCCTAGATTCTCTTATATCCTCTCATCCCTCTGGATGCCCTTCTCTTCTCTTCCCCCTCTGGATGATCTTCTGAACGCTCAACTCTCTGGATGTCCTTCTGTTCTCTCCTATCTCTGGAAGACCTTCTGTTCTCTCATCTCTCTGGATGCCCTGTGTCTCTCCTCTCTCTGGATGCTCTTCTGTTCTCTCATCTCTTTGGATGCCCTTCTGTCTTGTCCTTTCTCTACATACCTTTCTGATCTCTCCACTCTCTGGATGCACTTCTGTCCTCTCCTCTCTTTTTATTCCTTTCTATCCTCTCCTTCCTCTGGATGCCCTTCTTTCTTCTCCTCTCTCTGGATGCATTTCTTTTCTCTCTGGATGCCCTTCTTTTCTCTCTGGATGCCCTTCTGTAATTTCCTCTCTCACTTGATGCCTTCTGTCTTCTCTTCTCTCTGGATGCCCTTCTGTTCTCTCCTCTCTCTGGATGCCTTTTTTCCCATCCTCTCTCTGGATGCCCTTCTGTAATCTGCTCTCTCTAGATGCCCTTCTGTATTATCCTTTCTCTGGATGCCCTTCTGTCCTCTCCTCTACCTGGATGCCCTTCTGTCCTCTCCTATATCTCGATGCCCTGCTGTCCTCTCCTCTCTTGGAGGCCCTTCTGTCCTCTTCTTTTTCTGGATTCCATTCTGTAAGCTAATATATCTGGTTGGCTTTCTGTTCTCTTCTCTCTATTGAGGCTCTCCTGTACTCTCATCTCTCTGGATGTCCTTCTGTCCTCTCCTCTATCTGGATGCCCTTCTGTCTTCTCCTCTCTCTGGTTGCCCTTCTGGTCTCTCCTCTCTCAATGCTCTTCTGTTCTCCCCTTACTGTGGAGGCCCTTCTGTCCTCTCCTCTTTCTGGATGCCCTTCTGTTCTCTCCTCTCTCTGTATGCCCATTTTTATTCTCCTCTCTCTTGACGCCCTTCTATTCTCTCCTCTCTCTGGATGCCCTTATGTTCTCACCTCTCTTGGGATGTTCTTCTGCTCTCTTCTCTCTCTGGATGCCCTTCTGTTCTCTCCTCTTTCTGGATGCCCTTCTGTCTTCTCCACACTCTGGATGCCCTTCTGTTCTCTCTGGAGGCCAGTCTGTCCTCTCCTCTCTCTAGATGCCCTTCTATCCTCTCCTCAATCTGGATTCCCTTCTGTCCTCTCCTCTCTCTCATTGCTTTTCTGTTCTCTTCTCACTATAGATGCTCTCCTGTACTCTTATCTTTCTGTATACCCTTCTGTTTTCTCCTCTCTCTAGAAGCCCTTCTTTCTTCTCCTCTCTCTGGATGCCCTTCAGTTTTCTCCTCTCTCTGGATGCCCTTCTCTCATCTCTCTGGAGGCCCTTATTTACTCTCTTCTCTCTGGATGCCCTTCTGCATTATCCTCTCTTGGGATGCCCTTATGTCTTCTCCTGTCTCCAGATGTTCTCTGTCCTACCCTGTCTCTGGATGTCCTTCTGTTCTCTCCTCTCTCCGGATACCCTTCTGTCCTCTCCTATCACTGGATGTCCTGCTGTCCTTTCCTCTCTCTGGATGCCTTTCTGTCCTCTCCTCTTTCTGGATGCCCTTCTGCTCTCTCATCTCTCTGGATGCCCATCTGTCCTCTACTCTCCCGGTATGCGCTTCTGTCTTCTCCTCTCTCTGGATTCACTTCTGTTCTCTCATTTCTCTGGATACCCTTCTGTCCTCTCCTCTCTCTGGATACCCTTCTGTCCTCTCCTCTCTCTGGATGCCCTTCTGTTTTCTCCTCTCTGGATGCCCTTCTGTTTTTTCCTCTATCCAGATGCCCTTCTTTCTTCTCCTCCCCCTGGATGTCCTTCTGTTCTCTTTTATGCGGATGCCCTTCTCTCCGCCCTATCTCTGGATGCCCTTCTGTTCTCTACTATTTCCAGATGCCCTTTTGTCCTCTCCTCTCTCTAAATGCCCTTCTGACGTTTCCTCTCTTCGCATGACCTTCTGTTCTCTCCTCTCTTTGGATACATTTCAGTCTTCTCATTCTCCGAAAGTCCCTTCTGTTCTCTCCTCTTTCTGGATGCGCGTCTGTTCTCTCCTCTCTCTGGATGCCCTTCTGTCTTCTCCTCTCTCTGAATTCACTTCTGTTCTTGCCTCTCTCCAGATGCCCTTCTTTCTTCTCCTCCCCCTGGATGGTCTTCTGTTCTATTTTCTGTGGATGCCCTTCTGTCCGCCCTATCTCTGGAGGCCCTTCTATCTTCTCCTCTTTCTGGATGCCCTTCTTTTCTCTGCTTTTTCTAGATGCCCTTCTGTCCTCTCCACTCTCTGGATGCCCTTCTGTTCTCTTTTCTCCCTGGATGCCCTTCTGTCCTCTCCTCTCTCTGGATGCCCGTCTGTCCTCTTCTCCATCTGGATGCCTTCTCTCTTCGGATGCTCTTCTCTTCTCTCCTCTCTCTGGAATCCCTTCTGTTTACTCCTCTTTCTGGATGACCTTCAATTCTCTCCTCATCCTGGATACCCTTCTGTCTTCTCCTCTCTATATATGCCCTTCTATCCTCTTTTTTCCTCTAAATGTCCTTTAGTCTTCTGCTCTCTCTGGATGCCCTTCTCTTCTATCTTCTTTCTGGATTCTCTTCTGTTCTCTCTTCTCTCTGGATGCCCTTCTGTTGTCAACTCTCTCGGGATGTCGTTCTGTCACCTCCTCTCCCTGCATGCCCGTCTGCATTCTCCTCCCGCTGGATGCCCTTCTATTCTCTCATCTCCAGTATACCCTTCTGTCTTCTGCTCTTTCTGGATTCTCTACTGTTATCTTCTCGCTACATGCCCTTCTGTTCTTTCCTCTCTATGGATGCCCTTCTGTTTTCTCCTCTCTTGGGATGCTCTTCTGTTCTCTCCTCTATCAGTATGACATTCTGTCCGCTTTTTCTTGATGCCCTTCTGTCTTGTCCACTCTCTGGATGCCCATCTGTTCTCTCTTCTCTCCGGATGCCCTTGTTTTTTCTCCTCACTCTGAATGCCCTTCTGTTCTCTCCTTTCTTTGGACTCCCTTCTGTCTTCTCCTCTCTCTGAATGCCCTTCTGTCCTCTCCTCTTTCTGGATGCCCTTATGTCCTCTATTCTCTATTTATGCCCTTCTGTTCTCTCATCTCTTTGGATACCCTACTGTGCACTCCTCTCTCTGGGTGCCCTTCTGTCCTCTCCTCTCTCTGAATGCCCTTCTGTCTTCCCCTCTCTCTGGATTCACTTCAGTTCTCTCCATTCTCTGGATGCCCTTCTGTCCTCACCGCTCTCTGGATGCCTGGATGCCCTTCTGTTCTCTCCTCACTCTAGATGCCGTTCTGTTCTCTCCTCTCTCTGGATGCGCTTCTGTTCTCTCCACAATCTGGATGCCCTTCTGTCTTCTCCTCATTCTGGATGCCCTTCTGTTCTCTCCTCTCTCTGGATGCCCTTCTGTCTTCTCCTCACTCTGGATGCCCTTCTGTTCTCTCCTCACTCCTGATGCCCTTCTGTCTTCTCCTATCTCTGAATTCTCTTCTTTCCTTTCCTCTCTATGGATTCCCTTCTGTCTTCTCCTCTCTCTGGATGCACTTTGTTCTCTCCTCTCTCGGGATGTCCTTCTTCCCTCTCCTCTCTCTGTATGCCCTTTTGTCTTCTCCCTCCCTTAATGCCTTCCTGTCCTCTCCTCTCTCTGGATGCCCTTCTGTCTTCTCCTCTCTCCCTATGTCCTTCTGTTCTCTCATCTCTCTGGCTTCCCTTCTGTCTTCTCCTCTCTCTTGATGCCCTTCTTCTCTCTCCTCTCTCTGGAAGCCCTTCTGTTCAATACTCTCTCCGGATGCCCTACTCTCTTCTCGTCTCTCTGAAAGCCCTTCTGCTCTCTCCTCTTTCTGGATGCCCTTCTCTTCTCACCTCTCTCTGGATTCACTTCTATCTTCTCCTCTCTCTTAATGCCCTTCTGTTTTCTCTGCTTTCTGGATGCCCTTCTCTTCTCTCCTCTAGCAGGATAGCCTTCTGTCTTCTCCTCTCTCTGGATGCACTTCTGCTCTCTTCTATCTCTGGATTTCCTTCTGTTTTCTGCTCTCTCTGGATTCCTTTCTGTCTTCTCCTCTTTCTGGATGCTGTTCTATCCTCTCCTCTCTCTGGATGCACTTCTGATTTTCACTTCTCTCTGGATGCACTTCTGTTCTCTCCTCTCTCTGGATGCACTTCTGTTCTCTCTTCTCTCCCAATGCCATTCTTTTCTCTCCTCTCTCCTAATGCCCTCCTGTTCTCTCCTCTCTATGGATTCGCTCTGTCTTCTCCTTCTCTGGAAGCCCTTCTGTTCTCTTCTCTCTGTGGATGTGTTTCTGTCTTCTCCTCTCTCTGAATGCATTTCTGTTCTCTTCTCTCTCTGGATGCCCTTCTGACCTCTTCTCTCCATGGATGCCTTTCTCTCTTCTTCTGTCTCTTGATGGCTTTCTGTTCTCTCCTCTCTCTGGATCCCTTCTGTCCTCTACTCTCTCTGGATGTCCTTCTTCACTCTCCTATCTCTGGATGCCCTTCTGTCCTCTCCTCTCTCTGGATGCCCTTCTCTTCTATCCTCTCTCTGAATGCCCTTCTGTTCTCTCCTCTCTCTGGATTCTCTTTTCGTCTTCTCCTCTCACTGGATGCCCTTTTCTTTTCTCCTCTCTCTAGATGCCCTTCTGTCCTATATTCCTATGTATGCATCTCTGTTCTCTCATTTCTCTGGATGTCCTTCTGTGCTCTACTCTCTCTGGATGCCCTTCTGTCCTCTACTCTCTCTGGATGCCCTTCTGTCTTTTCCTCTCTCCCTATGCCCTTCTGTTTCTTGTCTCTCCCGATGCCCTTCTTTCTTCTCCTGTCCCTGGATTCCTGAGAATTTTCTCCCCACTCTGAATACCCTTCTGTCTTCTCCTCTCGCTAGATTCCCTTCTGTGTTCTCCTCTCTCCAAATGCCCTTAAGTACTCTTCTCTCTTTGGACGTCTATCATTCTTCTGCTCTCTCTGGTTGGGCTTCTGTTCTCTCCTATTTCTTAACTCTCTCCTGTTCTCTCAACTTTCTGGATGTTCTTCTGTTCCCTCCTCTGGGATGTCCTTCTGTCCTCTCCTCTCTCTGAATGCCCTTCTATCTTCTACTTTCTCTGGTTGCCCTTCTGTTCTATCCTCTCTCTGGATGCCCTTTTGTACTCTCCTCTCTCTGGATACCCTTCTGTTCTATCCTCTCTCTGGATGCCTTTCTGTTCTCTCCTCTCTCTGGATGCCCTCGAGTCCTCTTCTCTCTCTAGATGCCCTTTTGTTCTCTCCTCTCTCTGGATTCCCTTCTGTATTCTCCTCTCTTTAGATGACCATCTGTTCTCTTCTCTCCCTCTATGCCCTTCTGTTGTCTCCTCTCTCAGGATGCCCGTCTATACTCTTCTCCATCTAGATTCTTTCTCTCTTCTCCTCTCTCCGGATGCCCTTCTGTATTCTCCTCTCTCTGGATTCCCTTCTGTTTTCTCCTCTCTTTGGATGGCCTTCTGTTTTCCCCTCTTTCTGGATGGCCTTCTGTTCTCTCCTCTCTCTAGATATCCTTCTGTTCTCTCCTCTCTCTGGATATCCTTTTCTTCTCTCCTCTCTCTGGAAGCCCTCCTGTTTTCTCCCCTCTCTGCATGCCCTTCTGTTCTCTCCTCTCTCTGGATGCCCTTCTTTCTTCTCCTATATCCTGATGCTCTTCTGCCTTCTCCTTTTTCTAGATACCCTTCTGTTCTCTGCTCTCTCTACATGCCCTTCTGTCCTCTATTTTCTCTGGATACCCTTATATTCTCTCCTCTCTCTGGATGTTCTTCTGTCTTTTCCACTCTCTGGATACCGTTCTATTCTCTACTCTCCCTGGATGCACTTCTGTCTTCTCTGCTCTCTGGATGCCATTCTGATCTACCCTCCCTGTGGATTTCTTTCTGTCTTCTTCTCTCTCTTGATGCCCTTCTGTTCTCTCCTCTCTCTGGATGCCCTTTTGTCCTCTCCTCTCCATGGTTGCCCTTCTGTCTTCTCCTCTCTCTGGATGCCCTTCTGTCCTCTCCTCTCTCTGGATGCCCTTCTTCACACTCTTCTCTCTGTATGCCCTTCTGTCCTCACCTCTCTCTGGATCCCTTCTGTCCTCTCCTCTCTCTGGATGCCCTTCTTCACAGTCTTCTCTCTGTATGCCCTTCTGTCCTCACCTCTCTCTGGATGCCCTTCTGTCCTCTCCTCTCTCTGGATGACCTTCTGTTCTCTCCTCTCTCTGGAATCTCTTTTTGTCTTCTCTTCTCGCTGGATGCCCTTCTCTTCTCTCCTCTCTCTAGATGCCCTTCTCTTCTCTCCTCTCTCTAGATGCCCTTCTGTCCTCTATTCTCTCTGGATGCCATTCTGTCTTCTCTGCTCTCTCAATGCAGTTCTCTTCTCTCCTCTCTCTGGATGCCCTTCTGACATCTCCTCTCCATGGATGCCGTTCTGTCTTCTCTTCTCTCTGGTTGGCTTTCTGTTTTCTCCTCTCTCTGGTTGCCCTTCTTCACACTCCTCTCTCTGGATGCGCTTCTGTCCTCTCCTCTATCTGGATGCCCTTCTGTTCTCTCCTCTCACTGGATGCCCTTCTGTTCTCTCCTCTCTCTAGATACCCTTCTGTTCTCTTCTCTATCTAGATGCCCTTCTGTGTTCTCCTCTTTCTGTATGGCCTTCTTTACTCTTTTCTCTGGATGCCCTTCTGACCTCTTCTCTCTCTGGATGCCCTTCTTTTCCCTCTTCTCGCTGGAAGCCATTCTGTCAACTCCTCTCTCTGGAAGCCCTTCTGTCTTCTCCTATCTCCCAATGCCCTTTTGTCTCCTCCTATTTCTGGATACCCTTCTAGTCTCTATTCTCTCTACATGCCCTTCTGTACTCTATCCTCTCTGGATGCCCTTATGTTCTCTCCTATCTCTGGATGTTCTTCTGTCTTCTCCGCTCTCTGGATACCATTCTACTCTCTACTCTTTCTTGATGCACTTCAGTCTTCTCTGTGTTCTGTATGCCCTTCAGATCTCCCATCCCTGTGAATGAGTTTCTGTCTTCTCTATCTAGACGCCCTTGTTCTCTCCTGTCTCTGATTGCCCTTCTGACATCTCCTCTCCATAGATGCCCTTCTGTCTTCTCTTCTCTCTGGTTTGCTTTCTGTTCTCTCCTCTCTCTGGATCCCTTCTATCCTCTCCTCTCTCTGGATGCCCTTCTTCACACTCTTCTCTCTGTATGCCCTTCTGTCCTCACCTCTTTCTGGATGCCCTTCTGTCCTCTCCTCTCTCTGGATACCCTTCTGTTCTCTCCTCTCTCTGGAATCTCTTGTTGTCTTCTCCTCTCGCTGGATGCCCTTCTCTTCTCTACTCTCTCTAGATGCCCTTCTCTTCTCTACTCTCTCTAGATGCCCTTCTGTCCTCTATTCTCTCTGGATGCCCTTCTGTCTTCTCTGCTCTCTTGATGCAGTTCTCTTCTCTCCTTTCTCTGGGTGCCCTTCTGACATCTCCTCTCTATGGATGCCCTTCTGTCTTCTCCTCCTCTGGATGGCTTTCTGTTCTCTCCTCTCTCTAGATCCTTTCTGTCCTCTCCTCTATCTGGATGCCCTTCTTCACTCTCTTCTCTTTGGATGCCCTTCTTTCCTCACCTCTCTCTGGATGCCCTTCTGTTCTCTCCCCTCTCTGGATTCCCTTCTGTCTTCTATCTCTGGATGCCATTCTAGCCTCTCCTCTATCTGGATGCCCTTCTGTCTTCTCCTCTCTCCAAATGCCCTTATGTTCTCTTCTCTATCTGGATTCGCTCTGTCTTCTCCTTCTCTGGATGCCCTTCTGTTCTCTCCTCTCTCTAGATGCCCTTCTGTTCTCTCCTCTATCTAGATGCCCTTCTGTCTTCTTCTCTCTCTGTATGGCCTTCTTTACTCTTTTCTGTGGATGCCCTTCTGACCTCTCCTCGTCTGAATGCCCTTCTTTTCTCTCTTTGCTCTGGAGGCCATTCTATCAACTCCTTTCTCTGGAAGCCCTTCTGTCTTCTTCTATCTCCCGATGCCCTTCTGTCTTCTCTTTCTGGATACCTTTCTATTCTCTACTCTCTCTACATGCCCTTCTGTCCTCTATTCTCTCTGGATGCCCTTATGTTCTCTCCTATCTCTGGATGTTCTTCTGTCTACACCACTCTATGGATACCGTTCTATTCTCTCCTCTCCCTGGATGCACTTCTGTCTTCTCTGCGCTCTGGATGCCCTTCTGTTCTCCCCTCCTCTGTAGATGTGTTTCTATCTTCTCCTCTCTCTGGATGCCCTTCTTCACACTACTCTCTCTGGATGCCCTTATGTCCTCTCCTCTATCTGGATGCCCTTCTTTCCTCTCCTCTCTCTGGATGCCCTTCTGTTCTCTCCTCTCTCTGGATTCCCTATTTTTCTTCTCCTATCTCTGGATGCCCTTCTCTCCTCTCTCTAGATGCCCTTCTGTACTCTATTGTCTCTGGATGCCTCTCTGTTCTCTCATCTCTCCGGATGCCCTTCTGTGCTTTCCTGTCTCTGATTGCCCTTCTGTCCTCTCCTCTCTCTGGATGCCCTTCTGTCTTCTCTGCTCTCTGGATGCCCTTCTATTCTCCCCTCTCTGTGGATGTGTTTCTGTCTTCTCCTCTGTAGATGCCCTTCTCTTCTCTCCTCTCTCTGGATGCCCTTCTGACATCTCCTCTCCATGGATGCCCTTCTATCTTCTCCTCTCTCTGGATGGATTTCTGTTCTCTCCTCTCTCTGGATCCCTTCTGTCCTCTCCTCTCTCTGGATTCCCTTCTTCAGTATACTCTCTCTGGATGCCTTTCGGTCCTCTCCTCTCTGTGGATGCCCTTCCTTTCTCTCCTCTCTCTAAATTCCCTTTTTATCTTCTCCCCTTGCTGGATGCCCTTCTCTTCTATCCTCTCTCTAGATGTCCTTCTGTCCTCTATTCTCTCTGGATTCCTCTCTGTTCTCTCATCTCTCTGGATGCCCTTCTCTTCTCTACTCTCTCTCGATGCCCTTCTGTCTTCTCCTCTCTCTGAATGCCCTTCCTGTTTTTCAACCAAATTTGTAAACATTTCCTTTTCTTCCTAACAGGAACACCTAGAACATCAATGCTTGTGTTTTTCAAACAAAATTTTGTTATTTTTTTCTATTTTAATGGTGCCTTTTCTCACTAATACTCGTGATAGATATCCAACATTAATTTTTTCAACCTTTTTAATTTCTTCAAGGTTTAAAAGCCATCTAATTTCCTTCCACAGTTAAGTCAACGTGCTGATCACCGTTTCTTGAGTCTTAATTAACAACTAATTTCTTTTACAGGCAATCTGTTGCTGCCAATCCCAGATACAAAATTAACATTGTTTTTCTCCATCAGCCATCAAAAAACAGACTCAAAGATACCTTCCAGGACTAAACTTTCCTTAAACACTTTGCTTTTCCAGGATCTTAACGACAGGCCATAAGGTGCTTGTTCCCAAGCAATTTAATGCTCAGTATCCAGCCTACAGACATCTCGCTGCCAGAAATGCAGCTGCCCTACTGTGATTATTTTACAGGTATATCCACAGATCCAACAGAGTCCAGCCATCCTCTGCAACCTGCCTGAGATGCCAAGCTGCCTTCTTCCAGTCATCTCATCTGACTGAAGAACCCAGAACATGCTGAGATCCAGAAACCCACACCAGGTTCCAGAGATACACACCAGAACCCAGAGATGCTCACTACAGAAGACAGATCCAGACCTTCCAGCTACAAATGAACTCTTTTTCCAAAGTCACATAGCTAAAGTTACATGTTAGTGAGGAAAACATAATGTCTATTTAGATTAATCAGATGTCATTACCCTCAAACTGTACAACCTATATTTAATTGTTTCAATGATTCCCTGCCTTCCAAACCCTACCCTCAATTCCCATTACCCTTGACTTATTTATGCTACACCCTCTGGCCTACATAGTGTTTTCTTTTGACCACCTCATCCAAAATTTTCACAAAAAAAACAGTGAGATGTTGGGCCATGAAGGGATGGTTTGGACATAGCCTGGTTGTATGGGCTTTAAACCCCGGAGACCCTTTTAGAGACGATAGGATGTTTAGCTCTGTTCCTAGGCCCACTTCCACGTGGTACACATCTCTCATTAACACAGAGTTGCCCCTCCTTTTATAAAAGAAAAGAGGGTGGGATGTTGGGCCTTGGACGAGGTAACTCCATTTAACCTGTTACCTTCAGTCACATAGGACAGGTAGAGGGTATAACTAACAAGTCTCCACCTCCAGAGATTTAAATATTAATGAATTATCAAAAGGCCAGGGGTGTAGCTAATTAAGTTATTCCCTCCCCTTTCTCCCTTCCTTATAAGATTGGCCTCCCCTGGCTTTTGGGGTGGGAAACGCATACCAGTTGCATCCATTCACCATGTCATGAACAATAAAAGCTTTGGAAAACCAGACTCCATATGTCCATGGTCTCTCTGCCTGATTCCCAGCTTTTGGAACCCTGGAACCTTGCCGATGCAGCCGTCTGCTTGCCCACCGACAGCTGCCTAAATGTGAGATCCTCCTCTGGAGGCACGGAAAGCACTGATGCCGGACCGCCCTGAGAATCTGTTGCCGGACCCCCGCCCGCAAGATTTCTTCCCCACACTTCTGTCCTCTCCTCTCTCTGGATGGCCTGCTGTCTTCTCTTTTCTTATGCCCTTCTGTTGTCTCATTGCTTCAGCTTCCCTTCTGTATTCTCTCTTTGGATGTCGTTCTGGTCTCTCCTCTCTCTGGATACCCTTCTGTCTTCTCCACTCTGAGGATACCCTTCTGCTCTCTCCTCTCTTTGGAGGCCCTTCTGTTCTATAACCTCTCTGGATTCCCTTCTGTTTCTCCTCTCTCAAAATGCCCTTCTGTTCTCTTCTCCCTCTGGATTCACTCTGTCTTCTCCTTCTCTGGATGCCCTTCTGTTCTCTCCTCTCTCAAGATGTCCTTCTGTTCTTTCTATCTAGATGTCCTTCTGTCTTCTCCTCTCTCTGTATGGCCTTCTTTACTCTTTTCTGTGGATACCCTTCTGCCCTCTCCTCTCTCTGGTTGCCCTTCTATGCTCTCTTAATACTGGAGGCCATTCTGTCAACTCCTCTCTCTGGAAGCCTTTCTGTCTTCTCTTATCTCCTGATGCCCTTCTGTGTTCTCCTCTTTCTGGATACCTTTCTGTTCTCTACTATCTCTACATGCCCTTCTGTCCTCTATTCTCTCTGGATGCCCTTATGTTCTCTCATATCTCATGATGTTTTTCTGTCTTCTCCGCTCTCTGGATACAGGTCTATTCTCTAATCTCCCTGGATGCACTTCTGTCATCTCTGCTCTCTGGATAACCTTCTGTTCTCCCCTCCCTGTAGATGTGTTTCTGTCTTTTCCTCTCTCTGGATGCCCTTCTTTTCTCTCCTCTGTCTGGATCCCTTGTGCCCTCTCCTCTCTCTGGATGCCCTTCTTCACACTCCTCTCCCTAGATGCCCTTCTGTCCTCTACTCTCTCTGGATGCCCTTCTGTTCTCTCCTCTCTCTGGACTCCCTATTTTTCTTCTCCTCTCGCTGGATGCCCTTCTCTCCTCTCTCTAAATGCCCTTCTGTACTCTATTCTCTCTGGATGCATCTCTGTTCTCTCATCTCTCCAGATGCCCTTATGTTCTCTCCTCTATCTAGATGCCCTTCTGTCTTCTCCTCTCTCTGTATGGCCTTCTTTACTCTTTTCTGTGGATGCCCTTCTGCCCTCTCCTCTCTCTGGATGCCCTTCTGACATCTCCTCCCAATGGATGCCCTTCTGTATTCTCCTCCCTCTGGATGTCTTTCTGTTCTCTCCTCTCTCTGGATCCCTACTGTCCTCTCCTCTCTCTGGATTCCCTTTTTGTCTTCTTCTCTTGCTGGATGCCGTTTTCTTCTATCCTCTCTCTAGATGCCCTTTTGAACTCTATTCTCTCTGCATTCCTCTCTGTTCTCTCGTCTATCTGGATGCCCTTCTGTGCTTTCCTCTCTCTGGATGCCCTTCTGTCCTCTCCTCTCTCTGGATGTCCTTCTGTTCTCCCCTCTCTGTGGATATGTTTCTGTCTTCTCCTCTGTCGATGCCCTTCTCTTCTCTCCTCACTCTGACTGCCCTTCCAACCTCTCCTCTCCATCGATGAAATTCTGTCTTCTCCTCTCTCTGGATGGCTTTCTGTTCTCACCTCTCTCTGGATTCCTTCTGTCCTCTTCTCTCTCTGGATGCGCTTCTTCAGTCTCCTCTCTCTGGATGCCCTTCTTTCCTCACCTCTCTCTGGATGCCTTTCTGTCCTCTCCTCTTTCTGGATGCCCTTCTTTTCTCTCCTCTCTCTGCATTCCCTTTTTGTCTTCTCCCTTTGCTGGATGACCTTCCCTTCTATCCTCTCTCTAGATTCCCTTCTGTCCTCTATTGTCTCTGGAGTCCTCTCTGTTCTCTCGTCTCTCTGGATGCCCTTCTATTCTCTACTCTCTCCGGATGCCTTTCTGTCTTCTCCTCTCTCTGAATGCCCTTCTGTCCTCTCCTCTCTATGGATGCCCTTCCTTTCTCTCCTCTCTCCGGATACCCTTCTATTTTCTCCTCTCTCTGAATGCCCTTATGTCCTCTCCTCTCTATGGATGCCCTTCTGTCTTCTTTTCTCTCTGGATGTCCTTTGTTCTCTCCTCTCTCAGGATTCCTTTCTTCCCTCTCCTCCCTGTGGATGCCCTTCTGTCCTCTCCTCCCTCTGGATGGCCTTCTGTCTTCTCCTCTCTTCTTATGCCCTTCTGTTTTCTCATGTCTTCAGCTTCCCTTCTGTATTCTTCTCTCTCTGGATGTCCTTCTGGTCTCTCCTCTCTCTGGATGCCCTTCTATTCTCTCCTCTCTCTGGATGTCCTTTTGTATTCTCTTCTCTCTGGATTCCCTCCTGTCTTCACACTCTTGATGCCCTTCTGTTCTCTCCTCTCTCCAGAGACCCTTCTGTCTTCTCTTCTCTCTGGATGCCCTTCACTTCTCATCTCTCTGGATCCTTCCTGTCCTCTCTTGTCTCTGAATGACCTTCTTCAGTCTTCTCTTTCTGGATGCCCGTCTTTCCTCACCTCTCTCTGGATGCCTTTCTGTCCTCTCCTCTCTCTGGATGCCCTTCTTTTATCTCCTTCCTCTGCATTCCGTTTTTGTCGTCTCCCCTCGCTGGATGTCCTTTTCTTCTATCATCTCTCTAGATGCCCTTCTGTCCTCTATTCTCTCTGGATTCCTCTCTGTTCTCTCATCTCTCTGGATGCCCTTCTCTGCTATCCTCTCTCCGGATGCCCTTCTGTCTTCTCCTCTCTCTGAATGCCCTTCTGTCATCTCCTCTCTCTGGATGCCCTTCTGTCTTCTCCTCTCTTCTTATGCCCTTCTGTTTTCTCATCTCTTTGGCTTCCCTTCTGTATTCTCCTCTCTGGATGTCCTTCTGGTCTCTCCTCTCTCTGGATGCCCTTCTATTCTATCCTCTCTCTGGATGCCCTTCTGTCTTCTCTCTGGATTCCCTCCTGTCTTCTCCTCTCTCTTGATGCCCTTCTCTTCTCTCCTCTCTCCGGATACCCTTCTATTTTCTCCTCTCTCTGGATGCCTTCTGTCCTCTCCTCTCTATGGATGCCCTTCTGTCTTCTACTCTCTCTGAATGCCCTTCTGTTCTCTCCTCTATCTAGATGCCCTTCTGTCTTCTCCTCTTTCTGTATGGCCTTCTTTACTCTCTTCTGTAGATGCCCTTCTGCCCACTCCTCTCTCTGGATGCCCTTCTATGCTCTCTTCTCTCTGGAGGCCATTCTGTCAACTCCTCTATCTGGAAGCCTTTCTCCTCCCTCAGGATGCACTTCTGTACTCTCCTCTCTCTGCATGTCCTTCTGTCTTCTTCTCTCACTGGATGACCTTCTCTTCTCTCCTCTCTATGGATGCCCTTTTGTTCTCTCCTCTATCTATGTACCCTTCTCTCCTCTCATCTTTCTGGATGCCCTTCTATCCTCTATTCCCTCTGGATGCCTTTCTGTTCTCTTGTCTCTCTGGATGTCCTTCTGTGCTCTCCTCTCTCTGGATGCCCTTCTGTCCTCTTCTCTCTCTGGATGCCCTTCTATCTTCGTGTTTTTCCCTATGCCCTTCTTTTCTCTCATCTCTCCTGATGCCCTTCGGTATACTCCTCTCTCTGAATGCCCGACAATTTTTGTGCTCACTCTGAATAACCTTATGTCTTCTCCTCTCTAACTATGGCCTTCTGTTCTCTCGTCACTCTGGATTCCCTTCTGTCTTCTCCTTTCTCTGGATGCCCTTCTGTTCTCTCCTCTATCTGGATGCCCTTCTGTCTTCTCCTCTCTCTGGATGCCCTTCTGCTCACTCCTCTCTCTGGATGCCCTTCTGTTCTCTCCTCTCTCTGGATTCCCTTCTGTCTTCTTCTCTCTCTTGATGCCCTTCTGTTCTCTCCTCTTTCTGGATACCCTTCTTTTTTCTCCTGTCTTCAGATGCCCTTCTATCTTCTCCTCTCTCTAGATGACCTTCAGCTCTCTCCAATCTCTGGTTGCCCTTCTTCCCACTCCTCTCTCTGGATGCCCTTCTGTTTTCTCTCCTTGGATGCTCTTCTGTTCTCTAATCTCTCTGGATTCCCTATTTTTCTTCTCCTCTGTCTGGATGCCCTTCTGCTCTCTCCTCTCTCTGGATGCCCTTCTGTTCTCTCCTCTCTCTGGATTTCCTTCTGTCTTCTCCTCTCTCTGGATGCAGTTCTATCCTCTCCTCTCTCTGGATGCCCTTCTGTCTTCTCCTCTCTCAAAATGCCCTTCTGTTCTCTTCTTTCTCTGGATTCGCTCTTTCTTCTCCTTCTCTGGATGCTCTTCTGTTCTCTCCTCTATCTAGATGCCCTTCTGTTCTCTCCTCTATCTAGATGCCCTTCTGTATTCTCCTCTCTCTGTATGGCCTTCTTTACTCTTTTCTGTGGATGCCCTTCTGACCTCTGCTCTCTCTCGATGCCCTTCTTTTCTCTCTTCTCTCTGGAGGCCATTCTGTCAACTCCTCTCTCTGGAAGCCCTTCTGTCTTCTCCTATCTCCCGATGCCCTTCTGGCTTCTCCTCTTTCTGGATACCTTTCTGTTCTCTACTCCTCTACATGCCTTCTGTCCTCTATTCTCTCTGGATGCCCTTATGTTCTCTCCTATCTCTGGATGTTCTTCTGTCTTCTCTGCTCTCTGGATACCGTTCTATTCTCTACTCTCCCTGGATGCACTTCTGTCTTCTCTGCGCTCTGGATTCCCTTGTGTTCTCTCCTCCGTGTAGATGTGTTTCTGTCTTCTCCTATCCATGGATACCCTTCTGTCTTCTCCTTCTGTCCTCTCCTCTCCATGGATGTCCTTCTGTCTTCGCCTCTCTATGGATGGCTTACTGTTCTATCCTCTCTCTATATATATAGCTTCTGTCCTCTCCTCTCTCTGGATGCCCTTCTGTTGTCTCCTCTCTCTGGATGCCCTTCTGTCCTCTCACCTCTCTGGATGCCCTTATGTTCTCTCTTCTCTCTGGATGCCCTTTTGTCTTCTCCGCTCTCTGGATGCCCTTCAGTTCTCTCCTCTCTGTGGATGCGATTCTGTCTTCTCCTCTCCCTGGATGCTCTTCTGTCCTCTCCTCTATCTGGATGTCCTTCTGTCCTCTCCTCCCTCTGGATGCCCTTTGGTTCTCTCCTCTCTCTGGATTCCCGTTTTGTCTTCTCCTTTCTCTGGATGCCCTTCTCTTCTCTCCTCTCTCTAGATGCCCTTCTGTCCTCTATTCTCTCTGTATGCCTTTCTGCACTCTTGCCTCTCTGGATGCCCTTCTGTTCTCTCCTTTTTCTGAATGCCTTTCTGTTCTCTCATCTATGAAGATGGCCTTCTGTCTTCTCCTCTCTCTGTATGGCCTTCTGTACTCTTTTCTGTGGAAGTCCAACTTTCCTCTCCTCTTTCTGGATGCCCTTCTGCCTTCTCCTTTCTCTGGATGCCCTTCTGTTCTCTCCTCTCCATGGATGCCCTTCTGTCTTCTCCTCTCTCTGGATGGCTTTCTGTTCTCTCCTCTCTCTGGTTCCCTTCTGTCCTCTCCTCTCTCTGGATGCCCTTCTGTTCTCTCCTCTCTCTGGATTCCCTTCTTGTCTTCTCCTCTCGCTGAATGTCCTTCTCGTCTCTCTCTAGATGCCCTCCAGTGCTCTCCTCTCTCTGGACGCCTTTCTGTTCTCTCCTCTCTCTGGATGCCCTTCTGTCTTCTCTGATCTCTGGATGCCCTTCTGTTCTCCCCTCTATGTGGATGTGTTTCTGCCTTCTCCTCTCTCGATGCCCTTCTCTTTTCTCCTCTCTCTAGATGCCCTTCTGACCTCCCCTCTCCATGTATGTCCTTTTGTCTTCTCCTCACTCTGGATGGCTTTCTTTTCTCTCCTCTCTCTGGATCCCTTCTGTTTTTTCCTCTCTCTGGATTCTCTTCTTCTGTCTCCTCTCTCTGGATGCCCTTCTTTCCTCACATCTCTGGATATCCTTCTGTCCTCTCCTCTCTCTGGATTTTGTTCTGTTCTTTCTTCTCTCTGGATTCCCTTCTGTCTTCTCCTCCCTCTGGATGCCCTTCCGTTCTCTCCTCTCTATGAATTCCCTTCTGTCTTCTACTTTCCCTCTGGATGCCCTTCTCTTCTCTCCTCTCTTCCAATCCCCTTCTGTCTTCTTCTCTCTCTGGATGCCCTACAATTCTCTCCTCACTCTAGATTCCCGTCTTTCTTTTTTTCTCTCTGGATGCCCTTCTGTTGTCACCTCTTTCTGGATGCCCTAGTGTTCTCTCATCTATCTAGATGCCCTTCTGTTTTCTCCTCTCTCTGTATGGCCTTCTGTACTCTTTTCTGTGGATGCGCTACTATCTTCTCCTCTCTCTAGATGCCCTCTGCCTTCTCTTCTATCTGGAGGCCATTCTGTACTCTCCTCTTTCTGGATGCCCTTCTGTCTTCTCCTATCTCCAGATGCCCATCTGTCTTCTCCTCTTTCTGGATGCCCTTCTGTTCTCTGCTCTCTCTAGATGCCCTTCTGTCCTCTCCTCTCTCTGGATGCTCTTCTGTTCTTTTCTCTCCTGGATGCCCTTCTGTCCTCTCCTCTCTCAGGATGCCCGTCTGTCCTCTTCTCCATCTGGATGCCTTCTCTCTTTTCCTCTTTCCAGATGTGCTTCTGTGCTCTCCTCTCTCTGGAAGCCCTTCTGTTTTCTTCTCTCTCTGCATGCCCTTTTGTGTTCTCCTCTTTCTGGATGCCCTTCTGTTTTCTCCTCCCTCTGGATGTCCTTCTGTCCTCTCCTCTCTCTGGATGCCCTTCGGTTCTCTCCTCTCTCTGGATTCCCGTTTTGTCTTCTCCTTTCTCTGGATGCCCTTCTCTTCTCTCCTCTCTCTAGATGCCCTTCTGTCCTCTATTCTCTCTGTATGCCTATCTTTTCTCTTGCCTTTCTGGATGCCCTTATGTTCTCTCTTTTTTTGAATGCCCTTCTGTTCTCTCATCTATGAAGATGACCTTCTGTCTTCTCCTCTCTCTGTATGGCCTTCTGTACTCTTTTCTGTGGATGCCTAAATTTCCATTCCTCTCTCTGGATGCCCTTCTGCCTTCTCCTCTCTCAAAAAGGCCCGACGATTTTCTTCTCACTCTGGATATCCTTCTGCCTTCTCCTCTCTCTGGATGCCCTTCTGTTCTCTTCTCTACATGGATGCCCTTCTGTCTTCTCCTCTCTTTTGATGGCTTTCTGTTCTCTGCTCTCTCTGGATGCCCTTAGTCACTCTCCTCTCTATGGATGCCCTTCTGTCCTCTCTTCTCATTGGATACCCTGCTGTACTCTTTTCTCTCTGGGTGTCCTTCTGTTCTCTCCTATCTCTGGATTCCCTGTTTGTCATCTCCTCTCGCTGGATGCCCTTCTCTTCTCTCCTCTCTCTAGATGTCCTTCTGTCCTGTATTCTCTCTGGATGCCTCTCTGTTCTCTCGTCTCTCTGGATGCCCTTCTGTGCTCTCCTCTCTCAGGATGCCCTTCTGTCATCTCCTCTCTCTGGATGCCCTTCTGTCTTCTCCTCTCTCCCTATGCCCTTCTCTTCTCTCGTCAATCCCGATGCCCTTCTGTCTTCTCCTCTCTCTGGATGCCCAACAATTTTCTCCTCACTTTGGATATCCTTCTGTCTTCTCTTCTCTTTAGGTGCCCTTCTCTTTTCTCCTCACACTGGATGTCATTCTGTCCTCTCCTCTCTCTGGATGCCCTTCTGTCTTCTTCTCGATGTCCTTCAGTCTTCTGCTCTGTCTGGATGGGCTTTTGTTCTCTCCTCTTTCTGGACTCTAATGTTCTCTCATCTCTCTGGATGATCTTCTGTTCTCTCTTCTCTCGGGATGTCCTTATGTTCTCTCCTCTCTCTGGATGCCCTTCTGTCTTCTCCTTTCTCTAGATGCCCTTCTGTTCTCTCTTCTCTCTGGATGCCCCTGTGTCTTCTTCTCTCTCTGGATGCCCTTCTGTTCTCTCCTCTCTCTGGATGCTCTTCTGTTCTTTCCTCTCTCTGGAATACCTTCTGTCTTCTCCTCTCTCTTGATGCCCAACTGTTCTGTCCTCTTTCTGGATGCCCTTCTGATCTCTCCTTTTTCTGGATGCCCTTCTGTTCTCTCATCTATGAAGATGCCCTTCTGTCTTCTCTTCTCTCTGTATGGCCTTCTGTACTCTTTTCTGTGGATCCCCAACTTTCCTCTCTTCTTTCTGGATGCCCTTCTGTCTTCTCCTCTCTCTAGATGCCCTTCTACTCTCTCCTCTCTCTGGATGCCCTTCTGTCTTCTCCTCTACCTGGATGCCCTTGTGCCTTCTCCTCTCTCTGGATGCCATTGTGCCTTCTCCTCTCTCTGGATGACATTTGTTCTATCCTCTCTCGGAATGTCCTTTTTTCCTATCCTCTCTCTGGATGCCCTTCTGTCTTCTCCTTTCTCTAGATGCCCTTCTGTACGCTCCTCACTCTGGATGACATTCTGTCCTCTATTCTCTCTGGATACCCTTCTGTCTTCTCCTCTCTCTGGATGCCCTTTGTTCTCTCCTCCCTCTGGATGCCCTTCTGTCTTCTCCTATTTCTCTATGCCCTTCTGTTTTCTTGTTTCACTGGCTTCCCATCTGTCATCTTCTCTCTCTGGATGCCCTTCTGTTCTCTCCTCTCTCCGGATGCCCTTCTGTCTTCTCCTCTCTCTGGATGCCCTTCTGCTCTCTCCTCTCTCTGGATGCCCTTCTGTTCTCTCTTCTCTCCGGATGCCCTACTTTCTTCTCCTCTCTCTGGATGCCCTTCTGCTCTCTCCTTTCTGGATGCCCTTCTGTTCTCTCCTTCCTCTGAATTCCCATCTCTCTTCTCCTCTCTATTGATGACCTTGTGTTCTATCTTCTTTCTGAATGCCCTTCTGTTCTCTCCTCTCTCCAGATGCCCTTCTGTCTTCTCCTCTCTCTGGGTGCCCAACTGCTCTCTCCTCTCTCTGGATGCCCTTCTGTTCTCCCCTCTCTCTGGATTCCCTTCTATCTTCTCCTCTCTGGATGCCGTTCTATCCTCTCCTCTTTCTGGATTCCCTTCTGTCTTCTATTCTCTCTGAATGCTCTCTCTCTGGATTACTTACATTTCTTCTCCTCTCACTCGATGCCCTTCTGTCATCTCCTCTCGCTGGATGACCTACTGTCTTCTCCTCTATCCCGATGCCCTTCTGTTCTCTCCTCTCTCCTAATGCCCTTCTGTTCTCTCCTCTCTCTCTCTTGATTTGCTTCTGTCTTCTCATTCTCTGGATGCCCTTCTGTCCTCTCCTCTTTCTTGGTGCCCTTCTGTTCTCTCCTTTATCTAGATGCCTTTCTGTCTTTTCCTCTCACTGGATGCCCTTCAGTCCTGTTCTCTCTCTGGATGTCCTTCAGTCTTCTGCTCTCTTTGGATGGGCTTCTATTCTCTCCTCTTTCTGCATTCTCTTCTGTTCTATCATCTCTCTGGATGTGCTTCTGTTCTCTCTTCTCTCGGGATGTCCTTTTGTCCTCTCCTCTCCCTGGATGCCCTTTTGTTTTTTCCTTTTTCTGGTTGCCCTTCTGTTCTCTCTTCTATCTGGATGCCCTTTTGTTCTTTCTTTTCTCAGGATACCCTTCTGTACTATCCTCTCTATGGATGCTCTTCTGTTCTCTCCCCTCTCTGGATGCCCTTTTATCCTCTTCTCTCTCTGGATGCCCTTCTGTTCTTTCCTCTCTCTGGATTCCCTTCTGTTTTCTCCTCTCTCTGGATGACCTTCTGTTCTCTTCTCTCCCTGAATGCCCTTTTGACCTCTCCTCTCTCAGCATGCCCGTCTGTCCTCTTCTCCATCTAGTTTCCTTCTCTCTTCTCCTCGTTCCGGAAGCCCTTCTGTTCTCTCCTCTCTCTGGAATCCCTTCTGTTCTCTCCTCTATCTAGATGCTCTTCTGTATTCTCCTCTCTCTGTATGCCCTTATTTACTCTTTTCTGTGGATGCCCTTCTGCCCTCTCCTCTCTCTGGATGCCCTTCTGTCTTATCCTATCTCCAGATGCCCTTCTTTCTTCTCCTCTTCCTGAATACCCTTCTGTTCTCTGCTCTCTCTACACGTCCTTCTGTCCTCTATTCTCTCTGGATGCCCTTATGTTCTCTACTCTCTTTGGATGTTCTTTTGTTCTTTCCTCTCTCTGGATGTCCTTTTGATCTCTTATCTCCATGGATGTCCTTCTTCACGCTCCTCTCTCTCGATGCCCTTCTGTTCTCTCCTCTCTCTGGATTCCCTTTTTGTCTTCTCCTCTCTCTAGATGCCCATCTGTCCCCTAATCTCTCTGGATTCCTCTCTGTTCTCTCGTCTCTCTGGGTGCCCTTCTGTGCTCTCCTCTCTCTGGATGGCCTTCTGTCCTATGTTCTCTCTGGATACCCTTCTGTTTTCTCCCCTCTCCCTATGCCCCTCTGTTCTCTCTTTCTCCCGATGCCCTTCTGTCTTCGCCTCTCTCTGGATGCCCAACAATTTTTTCCTCACTCTGGATATCTTTCTGTCTTCTCTTCTCTCTAGGTGCCCTTCTGTTCTCTCCTCTCACTGGATGCCATTCTGTCCTCTCCTCTCTCTGGGTGCCCTTCTGTCTTTTTCTCTCTCCGCATGCCCTTCAGTCCTGTTTTCTCTCTGGATGTCCTTTAGTCTTCTGCTCTCTCTGCATGGGCTTCTGTTCTCTCCTCTCTCTGGATTCCCTTCTGTCTTCTCCTCTCTTCTGGATGCTCTCTGTTTTCTTCTCTCTCTGTATACCCTTCTGTCCTCTTCTCTCTCACCATGCCCGTCTGTCCTCTTCTCCATCTAGATTCCTTCTCTCTTCTCCGGTTTCCGGATGTCCTTCTGTTTTCTCCTCTCTTTGGAAGCCCTTTTGTATTCTCTGCTGTCTCAATGCTCTTCTGTTCTCTCCTCTCTCTAGATGACCTTCTGTTCTCTTCTCAATCTACATGACCTTCGGTCTTCTCCTCTTTCTATATGACCTTCTTTTCTCTTTTCTGTGGATGCCCTTCTGCCCCCTCCTCTCTCTCTGAATGCCCTTCTTTTATCTCTTCTCTCTTGAAGTCATTCTGTCCACTCCTCTCTCTGGATGTTCTTCTGTCTTCTCCTCTTTCTGGATACACCTCTGTTCTTTGCTGTCTCTACATGCCCTTCTCTCTGGATGCCCTTATGTTCTCTCCTCTCTCTGGATGTTCTTCTGTCTTCTCCGCTCTCTGGATACCGTTCTATTCTCTACTCTCCCTGGATGCCTTTCTATCTTCTCCTCTCTCTGGATGCCCGAAAATTTTCTTCTCACTCTGGATATCCTTCTGTCTTCTCTTCTCTCTAGATGCCCTTCTGTTCTCTCTCACACATCCCTGTGTGAATACCTAGGTTATCAGCCATTTATTATTTGGCATGTAATATTGTCATAATAGAAGTCTCCCAGATATTAGAGGGCCACTTCAAAGGCAGGCCTTAGTTTAGGAAAAAGCCAATTTTTGTCAGGGTATCAAGGGGCCAGTCTCCTTAGCGAGAGAAACGAGGGCAGAGGCAGGCATGCCAGGAACCTTTCTTGAGGGTGTGGAAATCTAGGGATCAGCCATAGGGGAAGGCAGGGTGGCTGGCAGCTGCACCTGTGTCTGGCAGAATCACTTATGGATTTCCTTCAGTCTTCAGTTGATGGTAATAAACTTCAACTAGCTTCTTGATGGCAGCATCAATCTGGTTCTTAACAAAACTTGTGTGACAGTTTAGAGCCCAAGGGCCAAAAGACAGAAGCAATAAAATACCAACAAAGGGTCCTAGTAAACTAGGCAATAGGTTAGTAAGCCAAGGTGAAGTAGAGAACCAATTTTGATACCATGACTCTTGTACTCTGGCTCTTTTTCTTTCCTCTAAACTCTTTTTTACAATGTCCAGGCTATTTTGGACAAGGCCTGTCTTATCAGAGTAAAAGCAACATTCTTCTCTGAGGGCTACGCAGAGACCTTCTTCCTTAAAGAAGACAAGATCAAGTCCTCTCCTGTTCTGTAACACCACCTCAGAAAGAGAAGCCACAGAGTCCTTAAGGTCTTGTATCCCTTCTCTCAAATTATTTAAATCTTTATCAATAAGAGACTGAAGATGGGCATAATGATTATTGGAGGTGACTAGAGAAGCAATGCCAATTCCTGCACCAATAGCGCTGATTCCTAATATGACAGACAACGTAAGGGCTGTCAGAGGCTCTCATTTGATCCTAAGGGAAAGACCTTGATCCAGAACATTAAGAAAGGACTCTGAATTGTGAATAAAAAATGAGGAAGAATGGTAACAACTACACAATAATCTCTGGTCTTTAAAAAAATCAAAATTGGAAATATATAATGTCAATCCAGTGGCACAGGCAAAATAGGTACCATTGGATGCTATGGTATATAAAAGGTATTATTTAAAATCAATGTCTGATTACAAATAGGGACCAAATCTTGGGGGGGGGCATGGAGGGCCCCAAAAGGCAGAGGCCTATGCCCAAGATGGAACTAACAGTGAGACCTCCATCAGGTGATGTATCCCATAATAACAAATTGCTATTATCAGAAAAAGAGGGAAGGGTAAAAAACAGTTATTCCCTCATAAAAATGGGGAGTAGGCGAAAAACAAATCCAATATTCTTGATATTGATATTCACTGGTATTATGAATAGCTTCAAGGGGGGCATTTGCCAGAGAAATAATAAGGTCCACAGAGGTAGGAGGGCCCGCAGGTATATTGGGATGAAATGAGGAAACCTGGGGGGAGGTGGGAGAGGCGAAATGGCTGGAGCAGTAATTCCAGGCCTGGGAACAGGCTTGGCTGGTGGCCAAGGGTGCTGTATGGCAGGATTAGGGCCCACAGCAACTTTTTTATTAGGGATACTCTTAAGGAGCTTAATTCTAAAGATGAGTCTCGGGTCCAAGCAAGTAAGTGTAAAGGTCAAACACTCTCTTAGACATAGACCCCATTCATATCCTTGGCCTGTCCAGTCTTTACTCCTCCCTACATCCATAAAGTATATAAAAAGATGGACACACCATTTGAATTCACACCAGGATCTAAATGGTTAGGTGGTCTTAATTCGTAGTTTATCCTTTAAATATGTAGATAGAAACTTTCTCCTTAAGGTGATATAATCCCAGTAGGAGTGGGGTCTCCAATATGCATCTCCTGTGGTTCCACAGCCCCAAGATGCACAATAATAATCAGAGCTATAGCCACATTTATAGTTTTGAGAGCGACCGAGGTGGGTGGGCCCAGGGCATACATAGAGGCCAGATGGATCATTGGCCAAGGAGACTATCTTATCATAGGAATTACATCCTATAATGTGGCCATCATAATTGGGGTTAGGTGCATCAACCAGCCGACTTTGGGGAAAATAATTGGAGGGGTTACCCAGTCTGCACTGGCTCCCAGGGAAAGAGCACAAAGATCCATGTCCAGAGAGGGCCATGAAGGCTGGGTTCCAAGTGAAGAGCTGGAATTAACAATGTCTCCTGCTTGTTTATTATGACCCAAGTAAAATTATAAATCTGGTATGGGGAATTCTGGGGTTTGATACTCATATTTGGATAAATCTGAAGTGTGAGCAGGAGGAGCAGGAGGAGCAAGGCAACGGGATGCATTTTTCTGAAAGGAAGCACAGTTAAGAGCCATTCTCAGAGGGAATCCCTGGGGTAGAGTTAGACAACTTCACCAGTCTTTCTGATAGCCATCTTGCGTTTTGTTCCTTGGAATCATATAGACACATGTGTCCTTTTCCCCAGATAAGGACTATATCAGGACCATTCCACTTATATGTCAATGGATCTTTCCACATGACTTTGGCATAAGAGTCTGCTGTACTAGGGTGCCAGAATCTGTCTGCTGCAGACTTTCCTTTTTCATCAAGGATCAAAAAATTGAGAACGAATAGTGCATGATTTAACAAGATTTTATGATTCCTCTTTTGGGGGTATAAAATTCCCCTTGAATGTTGTAATTTTAAGAGCATGTTCTTTAAGGTCTGATGTGCCCTTTCTACAATGCCCTGTCCATGGGGTTTATATGGGATACCAGTAACATGTGTAATATTAAGCTGGGCACAGAACTGTTTGAAGGAGGTGCTGGTATATCCAGGGCCATTATCAGTCTTAAGTATCTTAGATATGGGCATAAAGGCAAGGCAAAAAAATCACATGACTAATAACATTTTTGGTAGCCTCACCAGATTATAGTGAGGCGCAAAGAAAACCACTGAAGGTATCATTAGAAACATGTATATATTTAAGCTTACCAGAAGGGGCAAAATGAGTAACATCCATTTGCCATATCTCTCCTGGGGTGAGGCACTGATTGAGCCACATGTGCACTGTCACTAAAAAGATTAAAGGCACAATCTGGGAAAGTCTTAAAGAATTGAATAACAGCAACCAATTCTACCAACTGTGCTGAGGAAAATTTGGTCTGAAACTTAGAGACCTGTCCACCTATATTAAAGGCTGCAACCCCAGAGGAGGATCCATCTGTAAAAATCAGTGGTGCCTGAGGAATGGAAATGGTCTTAGTCACTTTAGGGAAGACCATCGGTTGGTGTTCAAGGAACTGGATAAGTTTGTCAGAGGGAGAGTGGTTATCTATCTTTCCCTGAAATGAAATACAGTTAATAGCCCATTCATCTGAGGTCTGAAGTAGCCACTGAACTTGAGCGGCATCATAGCGAACGCTGACAATGTCTGGGTCTCTACCAAAGAGCTTCAGGGAGGTCTCTCTTCCCATCCTTATGATCTGTGCCACCAAGGCAGGATAAACATGTAGCACTTTAGGAGGGGTGGCGGGCAAATGAAGCCAATACAAAGGTTTAGTCTGTTACAACAATCCCATGGGGGCAAACATGGGGGGGAAGACCCAATAGCCATAAGGGGGATGTTGGAGAATAATAGGTAACAGTCTGTTGTTGAATGGCTTTCTCCACGAGCTTAAGGGCAGAGGTGGCCTTAGAGGTTAAGGCACGGGGGAAGGAGAGGTCAGAATCTCCTCGAAGAATATCAAATAGAGGCCTAAGTTCTCCAGTTGTTAATTTTAGATAGGGGCGCAACCAATTTATGTCTCCCAAGAGACATTGAAAGTCATTAAGTGTTTGTAAGGAATCTTTTCTAAGTTCAATTTTTTGAGAGAGAACCTTAGAGGGGTGAAGCTCAAAACCCAAGAATAAATGTGGGGGCTGTAGCTGGACCTTCTCGGGGGCAATCTGCAGCCGGCGGCCTTGGAGGGCAGTTAGCAACACCTGGCCCACCCTGAGCAAGGTGGTCTCGTCAGGGCTAGCCAGAAGAATGTCATCCATATAATGGACAATATATAACTCAGGGGATTTAAGGCGAAAAGGGTCAATGGCCTGGGCCACAAACTTTTTTTAGGGGGGACAATTGGTCCTGCCTTGAGGCAGGACCCTCCACTGAATTCATATAGATGGCCCAAGGCAATTAACAACAGGAAGGCTACAGGCAAAATGTTTACAATCCTCTGGGTGTAAGGCGATGCAGAAAAAACAATCTTTCAAATCAATTACCATCTTATTGTAACTCTTGGGTATTGCCACGGGGGAGGTGAGGCCATGCTGGAGGGCTCCCATTGGGACCATAGTCTTATTAATTTTTCTGAGGTCCTGGAGCAGTCTCCATCTGCCCCCTTTCTTTTGTATAACAAAATGGGTGTATTCCAAGGGAAGATGGAGGGTTCAATGTGGCCAGCATCTAATTGTTCCTGCACCAACTGCATGGCTGCTAAAAGTTTATGTTGAGGGAGGGACCATTGGTTGACCTAGACAGGGGAATCTGACTTCCAGGTGATCTTATCTGTCTTGCGTGCAGGGGGAGCAATGGTCCTTAAGAAAAATTTGAATCATAACCTAGTCCTGAGCGTGAGGTCTTTGGTGTAACAGCAATTGGGGTGGGGATCCCTTGGTTGCATCGGCCCAAGCCTTGTCCAGGGATGAACCCCTGGTCCAGCATCTGGTGGGTAACAACTGCAGAGGGGCTAAACATAAGAACTCCCATTTGACTCAATATATCTCGACCCCATAATTTTATAGGGAGGCCAGGTACAATGAATGGTCTAACATGTCCAATATTACCCTCAGGATCCTCTCAAGTGAGCAACTAGGAGCTTTGAAGGGTGTTGGTGGACTGGCCAATGCCTTGAAGGTGAGTTAAAGAAGGCTGACAGGGCCAAGAGGCCTGTGAAATAACTCTGGAGTCTGCTCCTGAGTCAAGTATGCCCTCAAAGTTTTTGCCATTAAGTTCCTTTTTTTAATTGTGGGCACTCTCGTGAGAGTCTTTAGACCCAATAGACATCAGAAATCTCAGGGGTGGAAGCACCCCGGGATGGGCCCAAGGAAGGTGTGGAGGTGTCTACTGGAAGGGAAACGGCCTGTGCAAGGCACTGTCCCTGGCGAATGTGAAGGAGCCCTCTAGAACTAGTGGCCGATACTTTAATTTCTCCAGAGTAATCGTTATCAATGATTGAAGGGAAAATAATAATGCCTTGGAGTGTGGCAGATGTTCTGCCCAAGATAAGATAATAAGTCTGGGGTGGGGGAGGCCCAAAGACACCATTAGGGATCATCTGAACTCCTCCTCCAGCTTCTAATATTGTATTGGAGGAGGCACAGAGGTCCAATCCTGCACTCACCGAGGTAGCCCTACAGAGGGCTGTGGCTGTTTTGGGAGCTGTTGATGGAAGGTTTGATGTGGCCCTGCCTGGCTGTTTCCCGAGCCTGGCAGGAAGGAGACTGGCTAAGGGGTCTGGGTCTGGTTCCGCATCCCGTTTCCCTGAAGGGGAGGGAGGGGTTGGCCAAAATATCAGTTTTGGAACGGCAGGCAGTAGCCCAATATTTGCCTAGCCTGCAGCGAGGGCAAGGGGTCATTGGAATGGAACGCTCTCCCTTCCATTGAGGTGGGGGCTGAGCCATGGGTTTACGCTGAGGGCACTGTTTAGCAAAATGGCCCAGGTGACCACATCTAAAAGATGTGGATACATTTACCCCACCACTAGTAGCTGTAGTGGCCGCTCCCACAGCCAGATTGATGGCTTGTGAGACCTTCTGGGCAAAGGGATCTACATTCTTGCAGACATGAATCATCTTCTCATCCAAATGTTTAGTTTTATATTTCCCTCGAAGGGCAGCCCTACAGGCAGAGCTAGCATTTTCATAAGCAATCTGCTGAAGAAGTTTATTGTCTCCCTAGCCAGGTCCCAAGGATCTCTCAGCTGCCTCCAGGAGGTGGGCAACAAATTCTGAAAAGTCTTCTTGATTGCCCTGAATGATCAAGGGGGAAAGGACAGAGCCTTTCATGGGAATGGCTCTCCAGGCACTCATAGCTGCTGAGGAAGACTGAGCCAAGAGACCCAGAGAAAATTTTTGCTGTATTTGATTAGAGGCATAATTCCCTCAACCTAGGAGTTTATCAAGTGTCCATTTATTGGAGGGTGAGCGTGAGCTTGAGAGATTGACTTGTGCCTGAGACCTGCAACGATCTGCCCAATCATCCTGCCAGGAGAGAAATTGTCCCCGAGTTAATATGGCCTGGGCAACTGTCAGCCACTCATTGGGTGTTAAATATCCACTTGCCCCAAGGCTTTCAAGAAGGGAAAGACTGAAGGGAGCATTGGGCCCATAATTCCTAACAGCCGAATTTAATTTTTCTAACTGTTTAAAGAGGAGTTTTTTAAAGATTGTAGGATTCTCCATAGGGCACAAGTTTTCATTATCTGTCACAGCTCTGCTCACATCCCAGCTTCCACCTTCTGGCTCTGTTTCATCCTCATCTCCAGAAGACGGCCTCTGTCCCAAATTGGGGGCAAGAAGGTTGGGAAGGTTTATGAGAGGACCATGAAGAGGAAGAGGGCATGGGCATGAGGAGGAAGAAGGAGCGGCAGGCATGTGTCACTAGACCAGGAAGGGGGATGGAGTGGCAGGGTCTGTGAGGAGCTAGAATCAGGAGCCACAGGTGTCTGAGGAGGGATACCCTGAGAGCGAGTGACAGGGAAAACCAAACATTGAGAGTCCTGCACAGGGGAGGAGGAACAAAGGGCTGAGAGCCGTGAAATTTGCTCCTGAAGGTGGAGGATGTCTGCCAATTCATGGACCTGAGATGAAAGGCAGGTCTTCATATCAGAGAGAGAAACACACAGGGTAGCAGGGAAAGTCAAAACCGCAGACGTAGGAAGTGATGTGGAGACCGAGGAAACTGGTGTTAGCGTGGGAATGGCTGTAGTGCCATAATCCAAAGGCTCTGACTCAGTAGTGTCGGCTGTGGCTGGAAGGGCAGGGGCAGGGTGTGCTGAGGCTGCGGCTGGAGGGGTGAGGGCACAGAAAAAGCAAGTCCGGTGGGAAGGGGGCAAGTGCTGTGTATAAGCTGCGGCAGTGCAGGAGATGGAGGTGGGGGTGGCGGGAACTCCAAGAGGCTGGAGAAGGCGAGCATAGAGGTGGGGGATTCCGAAGAACAGGATTACAGTAGGAAGTTTGAGAATGAGAGAAGTAAGATTTGCCAGTGGCTAAAAGCACATACTGTGTGGGCAAAGGAGCAGTGGAAACAGAACTATGACAAGGGTTCACAGGCGAGGCTGGGGTTGAGGAATCCAAAGCTGACAAATCAGGATAAATATGAGGAGAATCAGACAAGGATGGAAGCTGAGACTCATGAGGCATATCAATAAGTGTAAAAGGAACAGAAGCCTGAGATATCGGGCAGGAGAAACCAGCGGAGCCAGGACGCGATTGTGATAAGCAGTATTCTGCGACCGACAAGAGCTGGTGTTTACATGAGTTTCTGTCAGCATCCTCAATAATGTCCCTAATAATAACCCCAAATGAGAAAATTGTTGGATTAACTGCACCGTTTCCTTCACATTTAATTTTTATTTAGTTCACGACCCAACTTTTGCCACTTCTTAGGGTGTATGATAGGACCATCAATCATGAACCAAGGACACCGTTTATCAATAAACACAAAGAAACTTATAAGATCTTTTTTCTTAACCCTAATTCCTCTCTCTCTATGACTTTGAGGTCCTTTATGAAGGATGCCTCCTTCGACAGTTAATGGCCCATTCTTATGGGACAGAATGAAAATAAAGCTTACCCTGAGGAAAGCAGGTCACAGGCTATGATCCTGTCTCACTCAATGTGCTGTCCACAACAGAGACCTCCTTCCCACTGTCCAGCACAGGGAGGTCCTCTCTACTGTCCATCAAAGTGATGTCCTTTCCACTGTCCACCACAGGAACGTCCTCCCCACTTTCCACAACAGGGATGTTCTTTCTAGTGTCTGACACAGGGACATCCTACCCAGTGTCCACCACAGGAACGTACTAGCCACTGTCCACAACAGGGACGTCCTACCCATGTCTACCACAGGGAGGTCCTCTCAAATCTCCACCATAGGTAGGTCCTCTCCACTGTCCACCACAGGGACATCAAATCAACTGTCCACCACAGAAATATACTCCCCATTGTCCACAACAGTGATGTCCTTCCCACTGTACACCACAGAGACGTTCTACCCACTTCCCTCCACAGGGCCATCCTACCCACTGTCTACCACAGGGATGTCCTTCCCACTGTCCACCAAAGTGACGTTCTTCCTACTGTCCACCAAAGGTACATCTTTCAACTGTCCATCACAGAGACATCCTCCCCACTGTCCATCACAGGGACATCCTCCCCACTGACCACAACAAGGACATTGTGACACACTACCTCGCCGATAAGGAGCACGTCACACTCAAGATTCTTCTGACAGCATCTTTTATTGTTACAGCTCTTTTAGTTAGAAGGATGCAAGATGGAGAACAAAGGAAGGACCCCAAGCCCCAGAATGTACTGACTTATATACTATCAAAGAGACATGATCTGTCCTCATTGGCTTACAGACTGGGGTCTCATTTACATATCCACTGATAGTACTATCTGCGGGAAAATTCGCGCCTACGCGTGCGCACAGCTGAAGACACCAAGGCCAAGAAGAACCAGGAACAGGAAGCCAGCGCCATCTTATAATGGCGAGTGTATAGCTACTTCAGCAAACGCAGCATGGCTCCTAACATCTCCCTCTTCTTTATAAATAGCATATAGTGACTAGAGACCTTTTGTGCCTTAGTCCCGTGCAATGGGAACCCGAGCCCTGGGAGGCATCAAAAGGCTGCCCTGTCTACAGCTTGGTGCAATGGGATCCTGTGCCCACAAGCATGCATAAACGGAACAGCATCTCAGCACTTTAGCATATTCAACCAAGCTTGAGGGGATGCTCCAGTCTCAGTGGCCAAAAATGCCTGAGCAATAACTACTTTATCACATTGTTGTTGAGTTTTCATTTTACAGAACAACCAGAGTAAGATCAATGTCCCTCCAAGTAGCATACAGCCAAACAAACCTACCCCCACCTACTCCTTAAAAAAGGAAAATGCAGAAAAAAGCCAAGAGGTAAAGTCTTTAAAACTGATTATATCAAGGCTTGTATTTTTGAGGTCTAATATCTTCAACTGTAATTCTTCTGGAAGAAACTCCAACTCCTGGGTCCAATTCCCCTTCAGATATTCTGAAATAATAGAACTGTTAACAAGGGAAGAATTATCAAAAAGTAAGGGGGTTATACATAAGGAACATGTGGAAGCCACACAAGAAAGTTGTACGACATCTCCAAGCGCTTGTAATTGTTGTTGTAATAAGTCAATGCGCTGATTGACCAGTAAGACCCCTGAAGCCAAATGAGCATCAGTTCTTTTCACTGTCTCAAGTGCATCGGATGCCTTTTCAGTAATATGACTAATAACTGAGGCTGTTTGCACTTGATTGGCCATGACAATACCTGCAGTCACTGCAGCTGCAGCAGAAACAGTAATGGCAGTGATTATAGCTGCTGTAATGCCAAAATCTCTTTTTTGTCTCAATAATTGTACGATAGGAAAATCTTTGGGGTCAGCTTCAACAGGTACTGGTACAAATGTGGGAATATTCACCACAATTGCTGTCCAGTTTTTTCCATTCCAACATTCTGTTAAGTAACATGTAATATTAGGACTATGGCAATTAATTATTGAGCTGTTTTCAAACAACTCTTCATCACATATAAGGAAAAAATATGGTGCTTGAACACACACTAGCGATGGCTCAAGTGTATAATTAGAATATTGTTGATTAATCTTCAAATTAGATAAACTGATCTTTGTTTTATTACTTTGCGTGGTCTCCAATCGTGTACCACTGACATTATTAGATGTATGGAAACTTCCTTGTAGATTAGCAAAAACTGATATACTAGTAGATGCCTCGGCATCATTCATAATTATCCATTCGAAAAATGGCCACTCACTCCCAGGCCCAGAGTGAGTGTTATTTGTTTTAAATCTTTTTAACTTTTGATTAAAATAGAAACCCTCCGATAGTTTAAATTTCCGTAATTCTGGTGGTTGACATGCTGTAAATGTCGGAGGAAAATCCAATAATGGATAGCAACATGGTATCTGTCTTTTAGCGGTCACATTAAGAGGAGAATTATCAGATAATGGCTAGTGAGCATAATGGTAGTGATATTAGAAGATGTATTATTACCAACAGTTCCACTTCCACTAGTTGCTCCAGTACTTATTTGTGACAGGGCATTCATTAATATCCCTGTGGAAATTTTATTAGCAACAAGTGGATCTTCCCAATATCCCAATTTCATTTTTGTAGTTTTAATACATGGCCCTTTCCCAGAGCTAATAGTCTCATTTTGGAAAGTAAAACATAATGCCGTATTTAATTTTATAGAGGTGGCATTATATGGTTCTGTTTCAAACCTAGGCGTTTTGATGCATGGTGCTTCCATGGCACAACTTGTAGATAAGAATAAAGGAAGTTTAGTCAAATTAGCATGTACAGGCAATGGAACGGGCCATGTTCTCACTATTGCCCACAGAGGTAGGCTGCTCCTTATGGGAGTCCAAAGAATTAATATCAGAAACATTGATGTCCACAGCCTCTGGATCCGGATTTTCTTTTTCTCCATCCTTCACTATTCTTGTCAATCTTGTTGGTACCCAGATCAGATTTTCTTGCTCCTGTGGGAAAACACAAATTGCTCCCCTGGCCAGTGAGCATATCAAAGCTCCATTGGGGGTGATTTTGTGCCATGTTATCTCTGGCCTGTGTAGCACACAAATCATGGTAAAGAGATTTACATTATAAATATTTGCCTGTAGGGACAATTGCCTTGATAGTACTACACCAATCTCCAGGCGTCATAGCACTTTCTGCAAGTCTCTCTATTAAGGCTTGGGTAAAAGAGGCATTTATTGTTTCAAGTCTAAACTTCGATGGTATCTCTGCTGATTCTGATCTTCAAAGACTGGAAAGGCTGCTCTAATCCTTCTTCTCTCCTTTTCTGGAATCAAGGAGGTGGTTATTGGAATAACATGTCTCTTAGCCTGTTCCTGTTTTGACTTCCGCACAAGCAGCTGCGGCGCCGATGGCAAACTGCCAGGTGCATAAGGAGGATCCGGACGATATCTTTCTTTCTCAGAACAAGCTGCCTTCTCATCTAATTCTGTTTGTTCGTCCGAATCCAACCCATCCTGGGACGAAGTATCGTCCTTGTTTTCTCCCTCCTCAGAGGATGTCTCCTCTGAGGCGGAGTCATTCAGTGTAAATTTTCTAAACCCAGACAAGGCTGGATATATTTTTTTTATATTTCTCTGACTGAGCTATTTTCTCAGCTCCATTTTCTTTTTTCTTTTCTCCCCCTCCTTCTTCTTCTGACATGGAGGGCTTAAAGGCTGTTTATCATTGCCTTTTCTTCTGCTAGCATTCCCTTCCTTTTCTGCTTCTGATAGGCTATCCTGACACTGAGAAAGGACCCTTTGTCCTTCTCTTATCTTTCCTTGGCATTTCTCATCCGCTATGCATGCCTGAATCATCTTAAAAATAGGTAACGTGCCTGCTCTCAATCTTCTCTCCTCCTTTTCCCGGGCTAAATCAGCTCCTAACTTTTCCCATGATCGCGTGGTAAGGGATCCTGTAGGACCATACCACGGAGCAACTCTATCTGCCTCTTTAAAAAACTTCAAAAGAACCCCATCTGAAATAGTCAAGCCGCTTTCCTGCAGCAGCGCCTGCACTGCCAGGAGAGCCAGCTTAAACTGTTGATTGCCCATAATTCTTTATCTACAGAACTGGGCGAACCTGCACAGTTATCTACCTGTGATTTACGGTTCACTTTGAAAAGGAGGACATGTACACTCCCGTCTCTTAATATGCCAATTAAGGCAAAAGCAAAACACGAGAACAACCACCGCCCAGACAGGGATAGCGAAAGCAAGGCCAAGCATAGGATTCACCATATCTTACAGAAAAGTGTCTAGACTTACTGCACCGTCAGTTCTGAATCTTGTTTCTGCAAGCTAAGCAGGGTCCTTCAAGGTAGACGATCCTCGGGGGCGTTCGGCTTCCACTCCCAGGTTTCGGCTCCAAATGCGACACGCTACCTCGCCGATAAGGAGCACATCACACTCAAGATTCTTCTGACAGCGTCTTTTATTGTTACAGCTCTTTTAGTTAGAAGGATGCAAGATGGAGAACAAAGGAAGGACCCCAAGCCCCAGAATGTACTGACTTATATACTGTCAAAGAGACATGATCTGTCCTCATTGGCTTACAGACTGGGGTCTCATTTACATATGCACTGACAGTACTATCAGCGGGAAAATTCGCGCCTACACGTGCGCACAGCTGCAGACACCAAGGCCAAGAAGAACCAGGAACAGGAAGCCAGCGCCATCTTATAATGGCGAGTGTATAGCTACTTCAGCAAATGCAGCATGGCTCCTAACAGGACATCCTTCATACAGTCCACCATAGAGAATTCCTCATTGTTGTCCACCAAAGGGATGTCCTTCCCACTGTCCACCACAGGGACATCCTCCAAATTGTACACCACAGTGACATTTTTTTCACTGTTCACCACTGAGACATCTTACCCACTTTGCACAACAGGGACATTTTCCTGTGCACAACAGGGATATCATCACCACTGTGCATGACAGGGATATCCTCCTTTGCACACCAGGGATGTCAGCAACACTCTCCACTCAGAGATATCCTCTGCAAACTCTATGACAGGGACATCCTCCCCACTATCCACCAAAGAAACATCTTTCCCACTATTCACCACAGGGATGTCATCCCAAATGTCCAACACAGGAAAGTCCTCTTCACTGTCCACCAAAGGGATGTCCTTCCCCCTGTCCACCACAGGGATGTCCTCCCCACTGTCCACAACAGGGATGTTCTTTCCACTGTTCACCACAAGGAGTTCCTTCCCAATATCGACAACAGGGACATCCTCCCCAGTGTCCATCACAGGACCATACTACACACTGTCTACCACAGGGACGTACTACCCACTGTCTACAACAAAGAGGTCCTCTCCACGGTCCACCACAGAGACGTCATTTCAACGGTCCACCACAGAAATATTCTCCCCACTCTCCACAACAGGGACCTCCTTCCCAATGTCCACCACAGAGAGGTCCTCTCTACTGTCCATCAAAGTGATGTCCTTTCCACAATCTACCACAGGGACATCCTTCCCACTGTCCACAAAAGATGTGTCCTCCCCACTGTCCACCACAGTTAGGTCCTCCCAACTGTCAACAACAGGGACGTTTTTTTCCATGGTCCACGAAACAGATGCCCTTCCCACTGTCCACCACACGGATATCCTCCTGTGTCCTACAAGGACATCCTTACCACTGTCCACAACATGGTTGTCCTCAACAATATGCACTACAGGGAAGTCCTCACCGCCATCCACCACACAAATATCGTCTGCACTGTAAACCACAGGGACATCCTACCCACTGTCCACCACAGGCAGGTCCTCCCCTCTGTCTACCACAGGGACATCCTTCTGTCTGTCCACCACAATGATGTCCTCTCCACTGTCCTCCAAAGGGACGTCCTTCCCACTGTCGACCACAAGGACATCAATTCAACTTTCCACCGAAGGGAAGACCTCTTCATTGTCCACCACAGGGATGTCCTTCCCACTGTACACCACAGGGACATCCTCCTGTGCACAACAGGGATGTTCTTACCACTGTCCAACCCAGAGATGTCTTCAGCACTCCCCACTACAAGGACATCCTTTTCACTGTCCACTAAAGAGACATTCTCTTGTGCACCACAGAAGCATTGTCCTTACTGTCCACAAGGCTGTCATCCACACTGTTCACCACAGTGACATCCTCTCAACTCTCCAACACTGGGATATCCTCCCATACTGTCCACAACATGGATGTCCTGTCAACTATCAAACACAGCAAAGTCCTTCCCACTGTAAACAACAGGGACATCCTCCCCACTGTCCACTACAGGGATGTCCTTCCCACTTTCCACCTAAGTGACTTCCTCCCCTCTGTCCACAAGAGGGACATTCTTCCCACAGTTCACCACAAGGAGGTCTTTCCAAATGTCCACAACAGATATGTTTTTCCCACAGTCAACAACATAAATGTCCTTCCCACTGTCTACCACACGGACCACCTTCCCACTGTTCACCACAGGGAGGTGCTTTCTACTGTCCATCAAAGTGATGTAGTTTCCACTGTCAACCACAGGGACGCCCTCCCCACTGTCCATAACAGGGATGTTCTTTCCATTGTCCACCAAAGGGACGTCCTGCCCAATGTCCACCAAAGGACCATACTACACACTGTCTACCACAAGGACGTACTACCCACTGTCTACCACAAAGAGGTCCTCTCCAATGTCCACCACAGAGACGTCATTTCAATTGTCCACCACAGAAATATTCTCCCCACTGTCCACAACACGGACCTCCTTCCCAATGTCCACCACAGGGAGGTCCTCTTTACTGTCCATCAAAGTGATGTCCGTTCTACAATCCACCACATGGACATCCTACCCACTGTCCACAAAAGATGTGTCCTCCCCACTGTCCACCACAGTTAGGTCCTCCAACTGTCAACCTCAGGGACATTTTTTCCACAGTCCACAAAACAGATGCCCTTCCCACTGTCCACCACACGGATATCCTCCTGTGTACTACAAGGACATCCTTACCACTGTCCACAACATGGTTGTCCTCAACAATATGCACTACAGGGAAGTCCTCACCGCCATCCACCACACAAATATCATCTGCACTGTAAACCACAGGGACATCCTACCCAATGTCCACCAGAGGCAGGTCCTCCCCTCTGTCCACCACAGGGACATCCTTCTGTCTGTCCACCACAATGATATCCTCTCCACTGTCCTCCAAAGGGACGTCCTTCCCACTGTCGACAACAAGGTCGTCATTTCAACTTTCCACCGAAGGGAAGACCTCTTCATTGTCCACCACAGGGATGTCCTTCCCACTGTACACCACAGGGACATCCTCCTGTGCACAACAGGGATGTTGTTACCACTGTCCAACCAAGAGATTTCTTCGGCACTCCCCACTACAAGGACATGCTTTTCACTGTCCACCAAAGAGACATTCTCTTGTGCACCACAGGAGTATTGTCCTTACTGTCCACAAGGCTGTCATCAACACTGTCCACCACAGGGAAATTCTCTCAACTCTCCAACACAGGGACATCCTCCCAACTGTCCACAACATGGATGTCCTCTCAACTATCAAACACAGCGAAGTCCTTCCCACTGTAAACAACAGGAACATCCTCCCCACTGTGCACCACAGGGACATCCACCAGTGCACAACAGGGCTATCCTAACCACTGTCTACCACAGGGATGTCCTCCCCACTGTCTACAACAGGGATGTCCTTCCATTGTACACCACATGGACATCCTCTAGTTGTCAAAAAAAAGAACTTCCTTCCAACAGTTAACCACAGGGACATCTTCCTAACTGTCCACCACACAAATATGTTCCCCACTATCCACTACAGAAACATCCATCCCACTGTACACAACAGGGATATACTCCCCACCTTCCTCCAAAAGGATGTTCAGCCCAATGTTCACAAAAGAAATGTCCTACACATGGTCCACCACAGGGATATCCTCCCAACTCTCCACCACAAGGAGTTCCTCCCCACCGTCCACCACAGGGACCTTCTTCCCACTGTCCACCAAAGGGACATCCTTCCTACTATCCACAACACAGACATCTTCCCCACTGCCCACCACATGGACATCCTTTCCACTGTCCACCACAGGGATGTCCTACCCCACAGTCCACCAGAGTGTGGTCCTCCCCACTGTCCACCACAAGGACATCCTCCTGTGCACAAGAGGGATGTCCTCACCATTGTGCACCACAGGGACATATTTTGCATTGTCCACTCACAGGGACGTCATTCCTACTGTCCACAAAAAGTGAGGTTCTCCCTGCTGTCCACCACAGGGGCATCCTTACCACTGTCCATGACAGGGTCATCCTCACCACTGTCCATCATGGGTATGTCCTTCCCATTTTTTCACTAGAGAGACATCTTCCCCAATGCTGCACAAAAGAGACATCCTTTTACTGTCCACCACAGTGATGTCCTTCCCACTGTCCACCACAGAGAGCACCTCCCTGCTCTCCACCAAAAGGGACAGTCTTCCCACTGTCCACCATAGAACGTCCTTTCCACTGTCCACCACAGGTACATCCTCTCCACTGTCCCACCAGAGGGGAAAATCATTCCTACTGTCCACCACATGGAGTTTCCTCCCTAATGACCACCAGAGGAAACATCCTTCCTACTGTTCACCACAAGGAGGTCTTTCCCAATGTCCACAACAGGGACATCCTTACCACAGTCCACAACATATATTTCCTTTCAATGTCAACCACAGGGACCTCCTTCTCACTGTCCACCACAGGGAAGTGCTCTATACTGTCCACCACAGGTATGTATGTCCCTTACACTGTCCACCACAGTGATGTCCTCGGCCCTGTCCACAACAGGAATATCATTTCCATGGTCCACCACAAGGGACCTCCTTCACACTGTACACTACAGGAGAGTCCTCTCTACTGTCCACCACAGGGATGTCCTTTCCACTGTTCACCAAAGCAACGTCCTCCACACTGTCCACAACAGGCATGTCCTTCCCACTGTCCAGCAAAGAAAGGTACACCCTGCTGTCCACAACAGGAACGTACTTCCCAATGTTCACTAAATGATGTCCTCCCTTACGTCCACCTAGAGAGAAGTCCTTCCCACTGTTCACCACATGGTGTTTCTCCCCACTGTCCATGCGAGGGACATGCTTCCCACGGTCCACCACAAAAATGTTCTTCCAAATGTCCACAACATGGACATCCTTCCCACAATCCAAAACAGAAATGTCCTCCCCACTGTCCAACACATAGACCTACTTCCCACTGTGCACAACAGAAAGATCCTCTCTACTCTCCACCAGAGTAATGTCCTTACCACTGTTCACCTAAGTGACGTCCTCCCCTCTGTCCACAAGAGGGACATTCTTCTCACAGTTCACTAGAAGAGGTCTTTCCCAATGTCCACTAACAGAGATATTCTTCCCACAGTTTACAACATGAAATGTCCTTCCCACTGTCCACCACAGGGAAGTCTTCTCTGCTGACCATCTAAGTGATGTCCTTTCCACTGTCCACCACAGGAGATGGCCTCTCAATTGTCCACAACAGGCAGCATGTCCTTCCCACTGTCCACCACAGAAAGGTACACCCTGACTGTCCACAACAGGAACGTACTTCCCAATGTCCACTAAATGATGTCCTTTCCTATGTCCACCACAGAGACATCCTTAAACTGTCCCACCACATGGTGTTTCTCCCTACTGTCCATGAGAAGGACATGATTTCCACTGTTCAGCACTCGGAGGGTTCTTCCCAATGGCCACAACATTGACGTCCTTCCCACAATCCACAACATAAATATCCTCCCCACTGTCCAACACATGGACCTTCTTCCCACTGTTTACCACAGAAAGGTCCTCTCTACTATCCACCACATGGATGTTTTTACCAATGTGCAAACCAGTGACATCATCCCCACTGTCCACAACAGTGATGTCTTCCCACTGTCCACAAAAAGAAAGGTCTTCCCCACTGACTACCACAGGGATGTCCTTCTCATGGTCCACCTAAGTGATGTCCTCATCTCTGTCCACAAGAGGGACATTCTTCCCAAAGTTCACCACAAGGAGGTCTTTCCTAATGTCCACAACAGTGGCAGTTCTTCCCACAGCCCACAACATAAAAGTCCTTCCCACTGTCCACCACAGGGACCTCCTTCCCACTGTCCACCACAGTGACTGTCCTCCCCAGTGTCCACCGCAGGAACATACTATCGACTGTCCACCAGAGATATGTCCTACCCACTGTCCACCACTGTTACATCCTTTCCACTTTCCACCATTAGGAGGTCCTCTCCACTGTCTATCACAGAAAAATCCTTTCCACTGTTCAACCACAGGGACGTCCTTCACAATATCCACGACTAGGAGGTCCTCACCACTGTCCACAACAGGGACATCCTTTCCACTGTCCACCACAGAAACATACTCATCACTGTCTATCACAGGGACATCTTTACCACTGTCCAACACAGAGAGGTCCTCCCTGCTGTCCACCACAAGGACGTCCTTCACACTGTCCACCACAGGGTGAATCTCACCACTGTCTACAACAGGGACGTCCTTCCCATTGTCCACCACATGGATATCCTTTCACTGTCCACAAAAAGGAACTTCCTACCCACTGTTTACCACAGGGACCTCTGCCTAACTATCCACCACACAAATATGCTCCCAACTGTCTACTACAGAAACATCCATCCCACTGTACACAACAGGGAATTACTCCCCACTGTCCTTCACAAGGTCGTCCATCACAGTGTCCACAACAGAATGGTCCTACCCACTGTCCACCACAGGGACATCTTCCCAACTGTCTACTCCAAGGATTTCCTCCCCAACAGTCCACCACAGGATCATTCTTCTCACTTGTCCACCACAGGGAACATCCTCCTGTGTACTACAAGGACATCCTTACCACTGTCCACAACATGGTTGATCCTCAACAATATGCACTACATGGAAGTTATCACCATCAGTCCACCACAAGAATATCCTCTGCACTGTAAACGAACAGGGACATCCTACCCACTGTCCACACAGGGAGGTCCTTCCCCTCCAGTCTAACACAGGGACAACCTTCTGCCTGTCCACCACATTGTTGTCCTCAACAAACTGTCCTCCAAAGGGACGTCCTTCCCACTGTCGACCACAGAGATGACATTTCAATGGTAATCACAGGGAAGTCCTCTTCACTGTCCACTACAGGGACGTCCTTTCCACTGTACACCACAGGACATCGTCCTGTGCACAACAGGGATATTTTTACCATTGTCCTACCCCAGAGATGTCTTCTGCACTCCCCACTACAAGGACATCATTCTCACTGTCTACCAAGAGACATTCTCTTGTGCACCACTGGAGCATTGTTCTTACTGTCCACAAGGCCATCATCCACACTGTCTACTACAGTGAAATCCTCTCAACTCTCCAACACAAGGGGACAATCCTCCTAACTGTCCACAACACGGATGTCCTCCCAACTATCCAAACACAGGCGAATCCTTCCCACTGAAAACAACAGGGACTATCCTCCCCACTGTGCAACACAGGGACATCCCCCTGTGTACAACAGGGATGTCCTAACCACTGTCCACAACAGATATTTCCTCTGCACTCTCCACCATATGGACATCCTTCCAACTATGCACCACAGAGATATCTCCAGTGCACCACAGTAATAATCCTCCCCACTGTCCATCACAGGGAAATACTCTCCCCCATCCACAACTTGATTTGCTCCCACTGTCTACAACAGTGATATCCTTCCCACTATTCAAACTAGAAAAGTCCTCCCCGCTGTCCACCAAGACGACATCCTTAAGACTGTCCACTTCAGTGATATCCTCTCCACAGATCATAACAGGGATCTCCTTCCCACTGTCTATCACAAATAGGTCCTCCCACTGTCCACCAGAGGCACACCCTTCTCACTGTCCACCACAATGAGGTCTATCCCAATGATCCACAACAGGGATGTCCTTCCCACTGGTCCCACAACTTATATGTCCTTTCCACTGTCCAACCACAGGGACCTCCTTCCCACTGTCCACCACATGGTAGTCCTCTCTACTGTCCACCACAAGGATGTCTTTTCCACTGTCTACCAGATTGACGTCCTCGCACAAGGACAACCCTTCTCACTGTCCACCAAAGAGACATTCTCTTGTGCACCCCAGAACTTTGTTCTTACTGCAAGTCAAGTTCTTACTACAGTCTACAAGGCTGTCTTCTGCGCTGTCCAACACACTCCTCATCATTGTCCATCACTGGACATCTTTTTCACTGTCAACCAAAGAGAGGTCCCTCCCAGCTGTCCACCACAGTGACGTCCTTCCAACTGTCCACAACAGTAAAGTCCTCCCCACTGTCCAACCATATGGACAGTCCTACCCACTAGCCATCACAGGGAGGTTCCTTCCTACTGTCAACCATAGAGAGGTCCTCCCAGCTGTCCAAAACAGGAACATCCGTCTCACTGTTCACCTCAAGGACATCCTCCCCACTGTGCACCACAGGGACATCCTCCTGTGCACAAACAGTGATGTCCTCACCCTTTGTGCACCACAGGAACGTCTGCCTTTGCACATCAGGAATATCCTCACCACAGTTTACCCCAGAGATGTCCTCTGCACACTCCAAGGCAGGGACATCATATCCAATGTCCACCAAAGGATGTTCTCCTTTGCACCAGAGAAACTTCCTCAACACTCTCCACCAAGGACGTCCTCCCCATTGTCCACCAAACGGACGTATTCCCCAAAGTCCATTAAAGAGAAGTCCTTTCCACTGTCCACAACAGGGATGTCCTTCCCACTGTCCACCACAGAGAGTTCCTCCCAGAGCTTCTCCACACAGAAGATGTCCTTCTCACTGTTCACCACAAGGACATTCTCCCCACTGTGCACAACAAGGACATCCTCCTGTGCACAACAGGGATGTCCTCACCCTTGTGCACCACAGGAACATTTTCCTGTGCACACCATGGATGTCCTCACCAGTTCACCCCAGAGATGTTCTCTGCACAATCCACGACAGGGACATCATTCCCAATGTCTACCAAAGAACATTATCCTTTGCCCCAGAGAAACATCATCACCACTGTCCACCACAAGACACGTGGCCACTGTCCACCACAGGGACATACTCCCCACTGTCCACCTAAGGGAAGTCCTCTCCAATGTTTACAGCAGGGACATCCTTCCAAGTCTCCACCACAGGGGATCCTTCCCACTGTCCACCAGAAAGACATCCTTCCAACTGTCTACAACAGGGACTTATTTCCCAGTGTCAACCAAAGGGACATCCTCCTCACTTTCCACCAGAGGGATGTTTTCCACATGGTCCAACACAGGGGTGTCCTCATCAAGGTCCACTACGGGGACATCCTTCCTACTGTCCACCACAGGGAGGTCCTCCTCACTGTCCACAACATGGATGTCCTTCCCACTGTAAAACAAAGAAATGTCCTTCCCACTGTCCACCACAGGGACGTCTTTCCATCTGTCGACTACATTGACATCCACCCCAATGTCTACCACAGGGAAGTCCTCACAACCATCCTCCACAGTGAGGTCCTCCCCATAGTCCACCACACGGATGTCCTCCACAGTGTAATCCACAGGCATGTCCTCCTCAGTGTGCACCAATCTATACCACAATCTATACTCACCAATCTATACCACAGGGATTGTCCTTCCCATTGACCACCTCAGCGACTACCTCCCCACTTTCCATCACAGTTATATCCTACCCACTGTCCACCACAGAAAGGTTCTCCCTGCTGTCCACCACAGGGACATCCTTACCAATATTTACCACAGGGTCATCGTCACCAATGTCCACCAGTGGGAAATCCTTCCCACTGTTCACCACAGGAACATCCTTTCCACTGTGCACCACAGGGACATTCTTCTGTGCATAACAGAAATGTTCTTACCACTGTCCATTGCAGGGATGACCACTGCACTCTCAACTCCAGGCAAATACTTCCCACTGTCCACCAAAGAGACATTTTCTTGTGCACGACAGAAACATCCTCCCCACTGTCCACAATGTCATCATCACCACTGTCCACCACAGTGATGTGCTCTGCGCTCTCCAAAACAGGGTCATCATTCCCAAGGTCCACCAAAATAGTGTTTTCCTGTGCACCACAGAAGCGTCCTCCCCACTGTCCACCACAGGGATGTCCTCATCACTGTCCAGCACAGGGATCCCAACTATCCAACACAGAGTGCTCCTCTTCACTGTCCACCACAGAGATGTCCTTCCCACTGTCCACCACAGAGAGTTCCTCCCAGCTGTCCACCACAGGGATGTCCTCCCAATGTCCACCAGAGGGATATCCTTCCCACTGTGCACCACAAGGAGGTCCTTCCCAATGTCCAAAAAGTGACATCCTTTTTAAAATCCACAACATAAACGTCTTTCTCACTTTCCAGAACAGGGATATCCTTATTGTCTACCACAGGGAGGTCCTCTCTACTGTCCACCACAGTGATGTCCTTTCCACTGTCCAACACAGGGACGTCCTCCTCACTGTCCAGCACAAGGACATCCTTCCAACTGTCCAGCACAGAAACCACCACCCCACTGTCCACCACGGGAATGTCCTACACTTGGTCAGCCACAGGGACATCCTGCCCAATGTTCACCACAGGGATGTTCTCAATAATGTCCAACATAGAGTTGTGCTCACCACTCTTCATCACAGGGACATCATTTTCAACCACAAGATGTCCACTGGACTGTCCACCACAGAGATGTTTGCCAGCTGTCCACAACAGGGGTGTCCTCACCAATATCCACCACAGGGGTGTGCTTTTCCATAGTTCAAAACAGAAATATCCCTTCTGTCTTCTCCTCTCTCTGGATGCCCTTCTGCCCTCTCCTCTCTCTGGTTGCCCTTCTGTACTCTCCTCTGTCTGGATGCCCTTCTGTTCTCTCCTCTCTCTGGATTGCCTTCTGTCTTCTACTCTCTCTGGATGCCCTTCTATCCTCTCCTCTCTCTGGATGCCCTTCTGTCTTCTCCTCTCTCTGGATGCACTTCTGTTCTCTCCTCTCTCTGGATTCCCTATTTTTTTCTCCTCTCTCTGGATGCCCTTCTATCATCTCTCTCTCTGGGTGGCCTTCTGTCTTCTCCTCTCTCCTAATGCCCTTCTGTTCTCTCCTCTCTCTGAATGCCCTTCTGTTCTTTCCTCTCTCTGGATTCGCTTCTGTCTTCTCCTTCTCTGGATGCCCTTCTGTTCTCTCCTCTCTCTGGATACCCTTCTGTACTCTCCTCTATCTGGATGCCCTTCTGTTTTCTCCTCTCTTGATGCCCTTCTGTTCTCCTCTGTCTGGATGCCCTTCTGTTCTCTCCTCTCTCTGGATTCGCTTCTGTCTTCTCTCTCCTGATGCCCTTCTGTTCTCTCCTCTCTCTGGATTCGCTTCTGTCTTCTCCTTCTCTGGATGCCCTTCTCTTCTCTCCTCTATCTAGATGCCCTTCTGTCTTCTACTCTCTCTGTATGGCCTTCTGTACTATTTTATGTGGATGCCCTTTTTTCCTCTTCTCTCTCTGGATGCCCTTCTGCTCTCTCTTCTCTGTGCAGGAAATTCTGTCCTCTCCTCTCTCTGGATGCCTTTCTGTCTTCTCCTATCTCCGATGTCCTTCTGTCTTCTCCTATTTCTAGACGCCCTTCTGTTCTCTGCTCTCCCTAAATGCCCTTTTGTCTTCCCCTCTTCCCTATTTCCTTCTGTTCTCTCGTCTCTCCCAATGCCCTTCAATCCTCTTCTCTCTCTGGATGTCCTTCATTATTCTGCTCTCTCTGATGGGCTTCAGTTCTCTCCTCTTTCGGGATTCTCTCCTGTACTCTCATCTCTGCGGAAATGCTTCTGTTCTCTCTTCTTTGGGGATTTCCTTCTGTCCTCACCTCTCTTTGAATGCCCTTCTGTCTTCTCCTTTCTCTGGTTGCCCTTCTGTTCTCTCCTCTCTCTGGATGCCCTTTTGTCCTCTCCTCTCTCTGGATACCCTTCTATACTATCCTCTCTCTGGATGCCATTCTGTTCTCTCCTCTCTCTGGATGCCCTGTGTCCTCTTCTCTCTCTGGAAGCCCTACTGTTCTCTCCTCTCTCTGGATGCCCTTCTGTCTTCTCCTCTCTCTGGATGCCCTTCTGTCCTCTCCTCTCTCAGAATGCCCATCTGTCCTCTTCTCCATCTAGATTCCTTCTCTCTTCTCCTCTTTCCGTATGCCCTTCTGTTCTCTCCTCTCTCTGGAAGCCCTTCTGTCTTCTCTGCTCTCTGGATGGCCTTCTGTTCTCTCCTCTCTCTAGATACCCTTCTGTTCTCTCCTCTATCTAGATGCCCTTCTGTTCTCTCCTCTATCTAGATGCCCTTCTGTCTTCTCCTCTCTCTGTATGGCCTTCTTTACTCTTTTCTGTGGATTCCCTTCTGCCCTCTCCTCTCTCTGGATGCCATTCTTTTCTCTCTTCTCTCTGGAAGCCATACTGTCCTCTCCTCTATCTGGATGCCCTTCTGTCTTCTCCTATCTCCCAATGCCCTTTTGTCTCTCCTCTTTCTGGATACCCTTCTATTCTCTTCTCTCTCTACTGCCCTTCTGTCCTCTATTCCTCTGGATGCCCTTCTGTTCTCTCCTCTTTCTGGATTCCCTTCTGTCTTCTCTCTCCAGATGCCCTTCAGTCCTCTTCTCTCTCTGGATGTTCTTCAGTCTTCTGCTCTCTCTGGATGGGCTTCTGTTCTCTCCTATTTCTCGATTCTCTAATGTTCTTTCATCTCTCTAGATGTGCTTCTGTTCTCTCTTCTCTCTGGATGTCCTTATGTCCTCTCCTCTCTCTGGATGCCCTTTTGTCCTCTCCTCTCTCTGGATGTCCTTGTGTCCTGTTCTCTCTCTGGATGTCCTTCTGCTCTATCCTCTTTATGTATGCCCTTCTGTCTCTCCATTCTTCTTCTCTCTCTCTTGATGCCCTTCTGTTCTATCCTCTTTCTGGATGCCCTTCTGTTCTCTCCTCTATCTGGATACCCTTGTGTCCTCTTCTCTCTCTGCATGCCCTTGTGATCTCTCCCCTCTTGATGCCCTTCTGTTCTCTCCTCCATCTGGATTCCCTTCTATCTTCTCCTCTCTCTTGATGCCTTCTGTCTCTCATCTTTCTGGATACCCTTCTGTTCTCTTCTTTCTCTCCGCATGCTCTTCTGTCTTCTATCCCTCTTTCTATGACCTACTGTCCTCTCCTCTCTCTGGATGCCTTCTGTCTACTTTTCTCTCTGGATACCCTTTGTCTCTCCTCTCCCTGGATGCCCTTCTGACTTCTCCTCTCTCCCTATGCCTTCTGTTCTCTCATCTCGCAAGTTTCCCTTCTGTCTTCTCCTTCTCTGGATGACGTTCTGTTCTTCTCCTCTCCTTGGATGCCCTTCTGTCTTCTACTCTGTCCCTAACCCTTCTGTTTTCTCATCTCTCTGGCTTCCCATCTGTCTTCTCCTTCTCTGGATACCCTTCTGTTCTCTCCGTCTCCGTACGCACTTCTGTCTTCTCCTATCTTCCGATGCCTTCTGTCTTCTCCTCTTCTGATGCCCTTCTGTTCTCTCCTCTTTCCAAATGCCCTTCTGTCCTCTATTGTCTCTGATGAACTTATGTTCTTTCTCTTTCTGGATTCTCTAATGTTCTATAAT